>NW_026860325.1:0-50875 GCF_026571515.1 Ruditapes philippinarum | reverse complement strand
AATATAATCAAACATTTTTTATAAACTCGTCTGATTAAATTGCATACGATCTAAAACTTTGAGTTTTTACAACTTCAAAATAAAGATTTGGGTCTTAAAAATTTTCCCAAATAATTTTTGCGGCGGGAAAAATAAACGCTGAGCAGGAAATAAGAATTGAGGTAATAGATTACAGTTGCCTCGGTTCACGAAATCCAAGGGCCTGGGCATTTTTACTTTCGAGAGAAACGGAATTCGAGTAACGTGGAACTGCCCGCATCACGTTGACATTCGTACATGTATATACATGTTGCCTGATTAAATGTGCAATAAGAAGTAGGTTTTTGTTAATGTTGTTAGCGGAAAAATGCTGCAATATTTAACCGCTGAAATGACGGTAAAATCACTTACAACTACAAATTATAAAATGAACAAAAATATATCATTTCAAAATTTAAATACACGTATAATAAATAAGTAGAAATTTAAACACACCATTATATATATTTTGATTTAATTGATCATTGGACGAAAACGAAAAGTAGCAACTATCGGGGAACCGGAAGTACATTGTTAATGGTATGCAATTGATTTGGAACATTTTTATTACAAATGTCCTTTACGTTGATAACACACACATGAATACTAGGCTGTTTATTTGACTAACACCCGTCAGACTGGCACGAGTCACCTTTCTTAAAGATATGTTATTAATTTAATTTAGTTATCTAACTGTTAAAACCAAATTTAGTGCTGAAACGGATTAAAGCCACTTATACGAAGTGTTTATATATCATGATGACCAATTAAAAATTACTATGATGAAACGTGTAAATCACGAGTGACAACATCTTACACCTTGATGTCGCGACCTTTGATCAGTCGTCTGTTTCACACTTCGACTAATTGAGATGAAAATATGTTGGACTTTAATTGACGGGACCAAATTTTTCTTTTTGACTAAACAGGAGTCTCGGTAAGTCAAAATTTGACCTTAAGCGGAGTTAAAATACAAAGATAAAGAAGGAAAATTTGACGGGACTTTAGAAATTCTTCGACTAACGCGGAATTTTGAGTAAAGCGATTTTGACTTATTGAGAGTCAACTGTAACTTGTTTGCCGTTTTTTAATGAAATGGAATTGATTCCTCATTTACATAAATTACACTTATTGTAACAAATGCAGTGAAAGAAAATACTATCAATTGTCCATAAAAATGATAATACATCGGAAGGTGTTGGTGAGATAATAAATGAAGACAAGTCGAGTTGCAATAAAGTAACTTGGTCACGTTACTTGTCGTGAAAGATTAAAACGTTGAACGATATTTTTGACACTGTGATAATTTCAATGTTCAAACATTTTAATAAGCATTAAATATTTGTAGATGTGTATAACATTTCACGTAGATATCTAATTAAACACTTTAAATGAACATTTGTCTTTTTCGTTTAAATTACAATAAGATCTTTGACAGCGGAAAATAACGCCGAGAAGTTACAAATTATAGTGTTAGATAACTTGTTGCCGTAACAACATGAACAAGGGAAATGGTAATGATTCCTCGTGTGTATAAATTACACTTAAAGCAAATGCAATCCAATTTAAATATTATCAATTGTCCATCAAAAAAGACTTATATACAAACAAAGGGATGCCTTTAAATATGATTGTGAGATAATAAATGAAGACAAATCGAGTTGAAAAAAAGTAACTTGGTCACGTTATTTTCCGTTAAAATTGAAAACGTTCAACTGTATTTTCGACATTGTGACCATTTCAATGTTCAAACATTTTAATAAACATTACATATTTGTAGACGAGTATAACATGTCACGTAAATATCTAATTAACACTTTAAATGAACATTTGTCTTTTTCGTTTTTACAATAAGATCTTTGACAGCGGATAATAACGCTAAGCGGTTACAAATTGAGGGTAATATAACTTGTTGGCGTTATTTAATGAAATAGATATGTTTCCTCATTTATATAAATTACACTTATTCTAACGAATGCATTGAAATATAAATATAATCAATTCTGCTTATTATGTATGATATTATGTATGATTCCTTTAAATATGTTGGTGCGACAATAAATGATGACAAGTCGAGTTGCAATAAAGTAACTTGGTCACGTTACTTGTCGTGAAAAATTGAAACGTTGAACAGTATTTTGGACACTGTGATAATTTCAATGTTCAAACATTGTAATAAAGATTAAATATATGTAGATGTGTATAACATTTACGTAAATATCAAGTAACACTTTAAATGAACACTTGTCCTTTTCGTTTTTACAATAAGATATTTGAAAGCGGAAAATAACGCCGAGAAGTTACAAATTATAGTGTTAGATAACTTGTTTCCGTTACTAGGGAAATGGTAATAATTCCTCGTGTGTATAAATGACACTTATACCAAATGCAATCCAATTGAAAATATTACCAATTCTCCATCAAAAAAGAATTATCATAAACAATCAAAGGGATGCCTTTAATTATGATTGTGAGATAATAAATGAAGTCATATCGAGTTGAAAGTAAGTAACTTGGCCACGTTATTTTCCGTTAAAATTGAAAGCGTTGAACTGTATTTTGGACACTGTGACCAATCAAATGATCAAACATTTTAATAAACATTAAATATTTGTAGACGAGAATAACAAGTCACGTAAATATCTAATTAACACTTTAAATGAACATTTGTCTTTTTCGTTTTTACAATAAGATCTTTGACAGCGGAAAATAACGCCGAGAAGTTACAAATTATAGAGTAAGATAACTTGTTGCCGTTACTAGGGAAATGGTAATGATTCCTCGTGTGTATAAATTACTCTTTTACCAAATGCAATCCAATTAAAATATTACCAATTCTCCATCACAAAAGAATTATTATATACAATCAAAGGGATGCCTTTAAATATGATTGTGAGATAAAAAATGAAGTCATATCGAGTTGAAAGTAGGTAACTTTGTCACGTTATTTTCCGTTAAAATTGAAAACGTTGAACTGTATTTTGGACACTGTGACCATTTAAATGTTCAAACATTTTAATAAACATTTAATATTTGAAGACGAGTATAACAAGTCACGTAAATATCTAATTAATACTTTAAATTAACATTTGTCTTTTTTGTTTTTACAATAAGATCTTGGCAGCGGAAAATAACGCCGAGAAGTTACAAATTATAGTGTTAGATAACTTGTTGCCGTTACTAGGGAAATGGTAATAATTCCTCGTGTGTATAAATGACTCTTATACCAAATGCAATCCAATTAAAATATAACCAATTCTCCATCAAAAAAGAATTATCATATACAATCAAAGGGATGCCTTTAAATATGATTGTGAGATAATAAATGAAGTCATATCGAGTTCAAAGTAAGTAACTTGGTCACGTTATTTTCCGTTAAAATTGAAAACTTTGAACTGTATTTTGGTCACTGTGACCATTTAAATGATCAAACATTTTAATAAACATTAAATACTTGTAGACGAGTATAACAAGTCACGTAAATATCTAATTAACACTTTAAATGAACATTTGTCTTTTTCGTTTTTACAATAAGATCTTTGACAGCGGAATATAACGTCGAGAAGTTATAAATTATAGAGTTAGATAACTTGTTGCCGTTACTAGGGAAATGGTAATGATTCCTCGTGTGTATAAATGACTCTTATACCAAATGCAATCCAATTAAAATATTACCAATTCTCCATCAAAAAAGAATTATATACAATCAAAGGGATGCCTTTAAATATGATTGTGAGATAATAAATGAAGACAAAATCGAGTTGAAAGTAAGTAACTTGATCACGTTATTTTCCGTTAAAATTGAAAACGTTGAACTGTATTTTGGACACTGTGACCATTTCAATGTTCAAAAATTTTGATAAACATTAAATATTTGTAGACGAGTATAACATTTTTCACGTAAGTATCTAATTAACACTTTAAATGAACATTTGTCTTTTTTTTGTTTTTACAATAAGATCTTTGACAGCGGAAAATAACGCCGAGAAGTTACAAATTCGAGTGTAATATAACTTGTTGACTGGCTATAATTCCTCATTTATATAAATTACACTTATTCTAACGAATGCATTGAAATATAAATATAATCAATTCTCTATAAAAATGTATGCTATTATGTATGAACTCTTAAATATGTTGGTGCGACAATAAATGAAGACAAGTCGAGTTGCAATAAAGTAACTTGGTCACGTTACTTGTCGTGAAAAATTAAAACGTTGAACGGTATTTTTGAAACTGTGATAATTTCAATGTTCAAACATTTTAATAAACAATAAATATTTGTAGATGTGTATAACAGTTCACGTAAATATCTAATTAACACTTTAAATGAACATTTGTCTTTTTCGTTTTTACAATAAGATCTTTGACAGCGGAAAATAACGCCGAGAAGTTACAAATTATAGTGTTAGATAACTTGTTGCCTTTACTAGGGAAATGGTAATGATTCCTCGTGTGTATAAATTACTCTTATAGCAAATGCAATCCAATTAAAATATTATCAATTGTCCATCAAAAAAGAATTATATACATTCAAAGGGATGCTTTTAAATATGATTGTGAGATAATAAATGAAGTCAAATCGAGTTGAAAGTAAGTATTTTGGTCACGTTATTTTCCGTTAAAATTGAACACGTTGAACTGTATTTTGGACACTGTGACCATTTCAATGTTCAAACATTTTAATAAACATTAAATATTTGAAGATGAGTATAACAAGACACGTAAATATCTAATTAACACATTAAATGGAATTGATTCCTCTTGTGCAAACATTACACTCATTATAACAAATGCAATCAAATAAAATATTATCAATTCTCCATAAAAAATGAATGCTTTTGTATCGGAGGAATGCCTTTAAATGTGTTTGCGAGATAATAAATAAGACAAATCTAGTGCAAGAAAATAACTTTGTCACGATATTTTTTCGTGACAAAAGAATTACGTTGAACGGTATTTTGGACTCTGTGATAATTTTCAATGTTCAAACATTTTAATGAACATTAAATATTTGCAGACGAGTATAATATATCACGTAAAGTTATTTTGTACATACTTTTCTCCATGAATACGATGAACTATTCTTCTAAAAAAAGAACACTTTTCTTTTGCAGCTGTAATAACTTACAGGCGTTATAACCAACATAACGTGTTGCCGTTACTATTGAAGTTACAAATTCAAGTTTTCGATAACCAGTTGCCGTTACTTAATTAAAAGGAAATGATTCATCGTGTGTATAAATTACACCCATTATAACAATTGTGATAAAATAAAAATATTTTCAAGTCCCCATCAAAAATGAATGATATAAAACTGAATTAAGACACATCTAGTAGCAAAAGAATTACTTTTGATTTTTCACGAAAATGAAAACGATGAACGGTAATTTAGACAATGACAATTTATTATCAACAGTGCTCAACATTAGATACTGCCGATAGGCATGAAATATCATATAAAATTATAAAGTGTTGCTGTTATCATTGAAACGTTCGGGCTGGCCATTTGCAAGTTAAAAAAGATCTAAATCATTACACACACACTGGACGAAGACGTTCCCCTATCAGTTTGGACGAAATTTTATTTCTTAACTTATTTTTGTGCATAAATTATGCCTGATCGATAGTATTATCAAATATAGTAAATATCATATACATTCGCAACAATATTAAAGTAATAAGACATATCTGCAGCGGGGGATCTTTTACCACGGACGCTGCTATAACTTATTACAGATACAATATTTTTAGCTCCATACTCCATTACTTCATGTACACGTGTTGGTGAGAAAAATAAATAGCAAGTTGCTGATATAAGTTTTTTTTTACTTTATCAGACAAGAAAAGTAAATGCCGTTATTGATGAAACGGTTATGATTACTCATTTACCGCCGTCTAGAAATAAAAAAAGATCAAAATACCTCTACAATAAAATAATTTTTAATCTGTTCTTTTTGGTCCGAAAATAAACCTTTGAAAAAGTCATGTCCACAAACTTACACGGAAACAATTTATTTAACATTATATAACCTGTATATGAAATATCAATATTGATTCAGTCTAACTTTATTTAAGCTGTATATTGATTCAATCTCACAAATTTATATTAACATTGCACACAAAAATTGAATTATGGAAACTACAACAGTTCTGTAGTACATAACCATATTAAAGAATGGTAGACAATCGGGATTAAAGCTTGATAGGCAAGCACGAGTTATTTTTCTTGTTTCCCCTACTTTCAAAAAATAACGTGTAAGAGTTATAAATGATTTTGTAATACAATTTTTCAAAAGCTTTGCGCACAGACTTTTCAGCTTTGCGCACAGAGTTTAAGGCAGACATGTGAAAGCACATTGTTTATACTTTCAAAAAAAAATTACCAGAACAATAGGAAAATTTTGAGATTCTCGCTACAGCGATCTCAAAATTAGAAAAAATCGGTCATTTTTGAGCTAAAAATAGCACATATTTAAAGTTCAGTAGACCGTGACATGATTCTGAGATCAATTAACCTGTTGATTTATTGGTACTCTACAATTTACGTGTACTTGCAGTCACTTTTCAATGAAAACGGAGAAGATATACGAATAAAATAAACATTTAAAAAGTTGATCCTGTTAGTAAACAGATAAAATTTTATAACGGCTATGGGTTATAAAAATGATAACGTGTTTAAGTTACACCCCTGACTGTTAAAGGAATAGGAATGGATGGATTGATGTCTGTCTAATATAAATATTCATCATTTAAAAAGAGGTACCATGACAGTTTTTCTGTTGACATCAACCCTATAAGTGAGAAATTCGTGTTTTAAGACACTATTTTTTACTTGAGAAATAAGTTCATGGGCGCCGCCATTTTGGCGTTCTGTCATTCTCGCGAGACAGACGAGACCGAGATTGTGACGTGTTACACCCATTTCCGGTATAGGTGTACACGCTGGTACAACTGAAATATATCTTGATGAAGAACTTATTAATCTTATTGCGTACATTATATATATTATTTATGAAAACATCATATGGAACTGAATTGCTTTAATTAATTAATTGAAGACGCCGCGACATTAATTATCATTTGTCCGATTTTCAAGCTTGGTGATGATCCCACCACATGATTTAAGCAATGACTGCTTAATTTTAAAGGATAAACCATTAATTTAATTTGGGTACTATGAGAAACTTCTTCAAATTGACGATATATCCTTTTATTTTGTACTTAATTTTCGCAAGACAAGCTGTCCGAATAGGGTACATCGCCGGTCATGTATCTTTTTTCAGCGTAAAATATCAACTAAATCCAATATGCAGAGATCTACTGAGGACGCGATTTTCCGCCATTGACGCTAAAAATGAGAATGGTGGGAATGGCGCAGGAAAATCGGCAGCCAGACTAATATCGTATGAAAACAAAACTGCCCGTTAGGTTATTTAGGCACCCAATCAAAACTGGTACCAACAACAATAGATTGCCTAATTACGCACATTCTCGGGTTTATCCAGTTCCCTATAGCATTTTTCCACGTTATCTACTTACCCAATTCCTTTCCCACACAGATACGCATTTCTACTACCGAAAATTTAATCCAATAAAACAAAAAATCATAAATCTACTTAATATTTAAAATGATTATTGGTAACTGAAAAAAATGTGTTGCTATTTTATGACATGCTGTCATTTACAGCATAATTCGACGGTGTGGAACTTAATTTCCCCTTAGGCCATTCAGTTCACCGATGAAGCGTAAAAAAATAGATGTCTATTTCGTCATTAGAATATTTAACAAGGGTGATTAACCAATCAGGGCAACATTGTGCATGATCAAAAGGTCTGTCGGCACAGAGGCATACAAGGAGCAATAAAAATCGTCAGTACACAGTGTGACAGGAACATTTGATGCAAATAAGGATCAATTAAAATGGACAATGCACAGAATTAGACATAAGTAGTAAGAATTGTGTGAATAAATTATGCAAATTAGATTTTTGAGCAGCCAATAAAAATGTTTTGCCTGCAGTTCATATTAGGCTACGATTACGACGGCAGCATCATACGTTGACAGACATGTTAACAATTTACTTTTCAAAAGAGTTGCTTATACTTTTGAAATGTGTACATCAATTATAACATATGTTCACACCTTTAAATTTGAAAGTCAGAATCAAACTGCAAAAATCTAATTACATGTACTATTAAGAACACGTTTTAGTAGGATTTTTATAATAATGATAATTATCTCCGTTCAATAATTAACAGCCAATTATTCGTTGGTGCGTTTGTTTATTTAATTGCATTATTTGATTGTGAAACTTTGTTAAATAATAACATGTGTATTTATTAAATCTGTGAAATATTGTTTAATTACATTAAGATGAGACTTTAATGAACATAGTATTGTTTGGAAGAACGGGCATCACTGGCCTGAAGTGGTGCGACCGGTAGACGTTGATTTTTTTTTTTGTTTCTTTATTTATTCATTATTTTTTTTTGGATATTGATACGTATTTTGAATCATAAAAAATCTCCTCTCTACCTCCTGTGAAAATTAAATTGTCTGGTCAATACTCAATTATATTAATATTTCCCTACGATTCAACTAGATTTATCATAAATCTAAAGATGTGGGGAAATGACATCACGCGCACCTGTTTTTATACGGCTAATACACAAACATGGCCGCGCATACTGATTTGTAGAAATCTGTGATTTAGCGATTTAAATTTTGTTATCATTCGTTTAATATTATTATTTGGTGGCAGAAAATTTGCAGATTTATTATTTATAGTATTCTTTTTCTGAAATCAAGTTTTTATTCTAACCTTGTCTTTCCCTTTAATGTTGTTGGTTTTTAGCACTTTCAGTGCTTTCATTGTCAGCAATGAACTTATTTATTTTCAGTAAAAGCTAGATTTATAGCTTGATAAATTGCTCACTGATCTAGATATCTCTATTGAAGAGATGATAAGCACTGACAGATAACATTTAAAAACATATTTGCAATGAATTTAGCTTTATTGCAAACTTTTTTGCTCGGACCTTTTTTAAAGAACAATTTGCCTGTAAAGATAAATGTTATCTACCCATATATTATCAGTATTTAAATGTTCAGGAAGATAATAAGGTTTAAATTTTCAAGTTATATCTGCATCTTAAACGTGATGATAATAAATTGCGATGGATTCATTGGAAGTTGTGGTCTAGATAAATCAAGGCATAGAACAGATCTCAAGTTTAAAGATATCAACCGTTAATTTTATCTAGGAACTATGATAATTTAATCAATTCACAGAAGTTAACGTGTATCAATTATGCATCTTGATATTAAACTTCAATCGGTACGTATCTGGGTAACTGCGTAATCAGTTCTTTAAACGGTTGTTTTACGTTGATAAAACTTTGTTTGTTTATTTCATTTCATTCTATATTTTCCAAGCGAAATATAAAGTATCAATAGTGAAATAAATATGAAAGTTAACTCGTTTGCTACATTGAAATGGCGTTCTTGATTTTATTGTTTTTTCATGTGCTGTTTGGTGCAACATTGTGACGTCACGTAGACAACACTTTTAACGTCTGTAGAGCGTTAACGACTGAATGAATTATTTTGGCTTTGGATTCACTTTCTTAGTTAGACCATTTTCTTTCATTCTAGATAGTTTTCACAACAACAATATTCGACAAAAGATGTTTTTATTTATATTAATTATCAAACATTGATTATTTAAGAATGAACTACAATCAAAATAGATTTACTGATTATGATTTACAGTGTTTTACACACCTCAATAAGAAATTTAGACTGTTTTTGTAAAAACGCACTTAATTATATACACTTAAAACAGACTGCACAGAATGTGATAACTATTGCAAAAGTTGGCATTAGTACGGTACTTTTACAGTTACAATTTCGAAAATAAGCCCAACAGGTTGAATAATGTATTGTGACGGGTAGTGTACCGTGAAGCTATAACGGTAAAAGTTTGATACCTACGGATTACCTGGGGGAAAAAGTCACATGTACCGAGTTCCGGAGAACATCTATTGTTCCAGTGACGTTAAACGAATTGTCGATAACATTAAAATAAGAGAAGTTTTTTTTATCCTAGATCAACAATTACGCTGTGGACGGCACGTGATCCAATTATTTACTTATACTCAGAGAAATCGTCAAGTGAAATCAAAACTGTTGCAGAATTCAATGAATATGAAAACTACATAAATCTGAATCTTACAGAATACGAACGTTTATTATATAGCCAGTTTGGAAGCGGTATATTGCCACTTAGAATAGAAACTGTTCACTATATAGGATAAACGGTTGAACAGAGGCTTTATAGATTTTGCCCCTCAAACAACGAAAAAGACGAAAAACATTTCCCCTTACATTGCACCATGTAGAACAAATATATTTTGGAGCATAGTTCTCTCACAAGACTTTGTTAACCTTGCAGACGATTGCAAATTAAAACATTTAATATGTGAATTTCCTAGAATATGTGCTCAATTTGTTGTAAGTGCTTATCTCTACAGAGATTTTGTTATGTACTGCATTTGAAGCAAATAATATTCACTTATGAAAGACGAACTAAATTTATACGATATAATAAGACGGTAATGTAATCTAGATTTATTCCTGTCTTGACTGTAAATTGCCACATGCACTATTTACAATTACTGTGAGAGTTCTATTAACTACTGAAGATACTGTTATCGTAATTTACTCAAGCATATCAAAATACGTGTATTCCTTTGTAATATTAGACAGAAATAACACCTATCCTTCATTCAATTTATTCCATTTAAATTTTGTTATTAGCAAAGTGTAGTATTACACATGAAATGTTTGTAATAATTAGCGGAATCATTTTACATGAACAACTAGATTCTTTAAAATGGATACCCTTTTCTTTCTTTCCCTTTTTTCGATTTCGCTTCTTAAAGATTTTGATATTAATGATTCGGAGACAGCTTTATTTAAATGCGATAATATACCAAAAATGCGAAACATACCCCTTAAACAATAATCAAGAATCAAGAATCATAAATCTATTTACTAATCGCTCTTCTTAAGTTAGTTATATAAAAATTGACTTAAACGGTATTTGAAAAGAATCTATAAAATATATGTAAAAACATAATGACGACATTATTATATGATTTCTGGTGACTTATAGGCCCATTGGACCGGGCGTTAGGTTACTTATAAATATACAAATATGTAGCAAATACAAAAATTATTTTATAATAAATTTATTATTATTATTACATAATTATACAGAGGATATTGAATGAGTGTAGGTTCAATACTGAGTTTTTTAACGAGTTAGAGCGAGCCTCTATCGAGTATAAAATCATTATTTCAAAGAGTTCAAAAGATTTAGTAATGAAGCTACACGATTATAATATTAGATTTAAAACACACAGAAAAAAGAATATTTCTTTCATTTATACTCTTGAGGTATAAAGCTAACAATTAGCGCTCTTTACTATGTGTGTATAAAGTAAAGTAAAAAATCAGTAAACTAATTTTAACGTATTTCATTTATTATGCAGAAATGAAGTCAATTATTGTTATTGGTCATACATTATTGAAGGAAAGTAAATGCTAAAATATTTGTTATGTAAAGTTACTTAAGTTATTCCCGTTCATTTGTAACAATCACTATTTTCATTAAAACTTCCGATTTCTTTTTATTGATAGGCATTACAGAATTTCTTAAATTTGAAAAATGAATTGTAAAATTCTTTGGCATTGGACGAGATGTATTTGAATGCTTTTTACGTAATTTCTGTCTCATTAAACATTCTCATATTTCATAAACCGAAATATTTAATTATATATCATGATATTTTCATGTCTGTAGTATCCAATCAATATATGATGATGTAGATATATGTATCATGTTACATAGCCACTGTATCAGCCTCTTAAATACCACGTGATAAACCTATAAAACATACACTGTGATGTTTCTGGGTTCTCAGCCCCAAGGGACAAGTAACCGATATTACAATTTCATGTGTCATTAGACGGCGCGTGTACGTAGATATGCATTTGTCCGTATAGATAATGGGGAAATTTTAAGACTTGATTTTGTGCATTTTTTTAACAAAATCGCATTGTTTTCAAATGTTCTAATAAAAATAGCTTTTCTGATGTACAACATGTCACAGAGCTTTTAAGGGATTAAAATAAACGTTTAACGGAAGTGAAAGTGTCATGTTTGAATATCATATTCTTTTTATAATTATCTAATTTTATCGACCTTACAAATAACGTGCCAATGAGACAGTCTATAGTCGATCGTTCTAAAACTTAACAATTGAGAGAGGTAACGACTGAAGCAGTGTCACTGACTTCATTTGTTCCGCCTCTGTTGAAGTTCGTCTCCGCCTTAAATTGTTGCCAAATTCAATATGCTAGCATTTAGTCTTCGTTGACGGGGGTGGGGGAAGAGAACCAGGATAATTGTAATCAATATAGCTTGACGAATTATTAAATTACAAGTTACAAAGCCTAAACCACGCCCACTATCAGAGTTGCGATTCTCCCTTAACCCTTAGCTCAACACAGACCCGTCTAGAATCTAATGACGGGCAGAGACATGAGGTATCACTAAAATACGCAACGGAGATTATTTTTGCGCTACGGACGCAGCGGAAATATTTTTTGCAAAACAGGCAAAACGTGTGCAACATGTAATTCATTAATATAATTAACATTTAAGTTATAAAACAGATTTACTGAGTGAAAAAATGACGTTTATTTTAAAACGTATCACAAATATTTGCAATATGTTATTTTGAATGATTCTGTGACCGACGATTGTTCTCTTTTGCCTAGATTTTTTATTACATTTTAAGGTCGCGTACCTAGATTCTAGGCGAAAATGCAATATTTTGTTTATTCAAGTAGTTAAATCTTTTATAAATAAGTAAACAATACATAACAAAGATATATATATATATATATATATATATATATAATATATATATATAATATTATATATATATATTAAATATATATATATATATATATTATATATATATATATATATATATATATATATATATATAATAATATATAATATAATATATATATATATATATATCGATTTATTCATAACTATTTTTGATATTACAGACATATTTTCGTTATTTGTAAAATAACAGACAATTTGTCCTCAAAATCATTCGAACATTATGGCAATGCGCACAAAATTTTAATGACATATTTCTCGGCACATTTTTTCTTGAATTTATTTTTAAGTTTACCAATCATTTCAATTTAACTTGTTATCCAATTTATTTTGCTTCGACCAGACGTTTCAATCTTTGTCGCAACAGACAAACATTTCAGAATTTCAGACACATACCAAGAACATGGAGAAAAAAATAATTAGTGCTTCGGATATTCAGCTGTAATAGAGAACGATTTTCATTTCTGATTTTGTAAATTAGCTGTGACTGTTCACATCATGTGGCGACGTCTGTGATATGCAGCATCAACATTTAACTTGTTTATGTATTATATGATGTATTTGTATATGTAATATGGTGATAAGTTTGTTATTCCTTAACCAAGTAATAAAATTTCTGTTCTGTTCTATCATGTTCTGTATAACGTAAACGACCTCACGTCAAAATATATGAACAGCCGTGAAAAACATTTTCAATGAGTCGCAAAAGCGCCCAGGGTATGTGATTAATATCTTTTATAACATGAACAATAAAATATGAATTTCCTAACGATACTTTCGAAAAAAAGTACATGTTCTTCATTACTTCATTTTATCTGTCAATGCAGCAACATTCAGCCACAAATTCATCTCATTGTTTCCTCCCAAAGTTATTTACAACATGGGATATTAAATATCCAGTTATTATATACGATAACAAACAGTAAATTTATCAGTTGGTGAACAGTGTTTCAAAGTAAGCATTAAGTTAAACATATTGATAGACACGGGTATCCATTAGGTAATAGCGCATGATATTCATCAGATAATATTGTGTACAAAAAGTACAAATGTATACATGCCATATTTATTTAAAAAACTCGACAATATAATTGTTTATGTTCACTGATAAACATAGCAAAATACTTTTTGAAGAATGGTAATCAAAATATTCGTCATATACGATCATCATTGTATGAATATTTGTAAAACAAATTAGATATATAATGTCATATACAAAAGTTGAATAATTTATTCTTCTTCAGTTATTGACAAGTATTCCACTAAATGTGTTCATCCTATATGAGCCTTGTTCTAGCCGGCGGTTAGAACTTGACCATGTTGATTTGACCCAAACTTTTTCACCTGATTTTACTCTCACTATTGCTCCAAAAGCACTACATGTATAATGATCCTTATCATGGTTCATATCAGCTGCAATAACTTTACCTTCTAACATTAGGCCAATGTAAGCATACTTTTCTAAAGAAACACATGTATGCACAGAAAACTGGTACAGTCCTCCAACAGGTGCTGTAAATATTCCAGTAGAACTGTCATAGCCTGCTCCCTCGTTAATCACATTCTTTGTAAATATAATTATTTCATCTGCAGTATCAAGAACCAAATCTTCCACGTGATGTGCATGGAAAGCGATCGGAGGTCGTTCAAGTTTTCCTAAGTACAGAAAAAAGTAAGTACATGGTTCTTATGATTTAATATTTGTTTGTATATCTGGTTATTAAGAATTTTTATGCGTATCAATCGTCGATCGTCCTGATTTTAAATTAAAATGCAATTGGTAATATAAGCGTTTGGGAAATATCTTATGGATATCTGTGTAAAACATGACATAGAGCTATAATAGAAACATGTCTGATAAATAAAGATGATGACATGTATTCAATATAAGTACATGTATATATACACGTAATTAATTAAGTTTAAAGATAATGGAAGGATCAGTGTATAGTTACAGCAACGTGTTAGTTGAACAAGTTCTTAATTTTTCAAACTGATGATTGATGTATTATAGTACGTGAATTCACTTCAAAATTTATCATTACGTAAGAAAAAATACCTTGAAGTTGTAAAAGTTCCTCTTCTCTTTTAGCTTTCATGTCACTCGTGAGGTTTGTTCTTGTCTCCTCGATTAATTTCTTGAACGATTCTGTTAAAAGATATCAAAGTTTAATAACTAACCGTAAGCAAAGTTCAATTAGTTTTATACAAAATGTATATGTTATTATGTGTACATATGAACTGTTTGCAGAAAGTTTTGCTGATATCACGAACTTGATTGAAACCTAACTTTACATAGCCATTAGAGTTACTTCTAAAATAAAACTTTAGTGAAGAAAAACAACTTGCATTCTTATATACATTCTAATTTTCCTCGCGCACCTTCTATAATCAAGTTTCAATTGAATGTTTTTTCGAATTGTTATTGGCTGACGTGGTAGTCATTTTCTGACGTAATTCAATACAAAATGAATGTAGTAAAATCAGATAATCATTTCACTAATCAAAAATTAAATGTGATGAGTCAACGTTTTCCTTCGTTTTGGTATATTCAACATAAATGTTCATTGTAACTCATTTAACATTTTTATTCACTGTAATTCATTGTTTCTATAGATCATATACCCGAAACAATAAATATCGCAAATCTAAATATAAATTTAAAAATACAGCAGTGTTTTTTGATATATGGCAATACAGGACAGAGGTTATTTATTTATTTATATTTATTTATTTAGTTAGTTAGTTATCTAATTTGCATACGAAGAACAGCTTTTAGAGAAAATGATAAGAACTGAAATTATGGTAAAAGCTGTTTTTCGTTTGCAAATTTAGAACAAACAGACTCTCTTGCCTCAGAAAATTATAACTATACGTTCCAACGACAATAACAAATGAAAAAAACAGTGAGAACCCCATTTTGATGAGGACTGTTGAAAAATAGAGTTTGAGAAAATCTCCGAATCATACTCGATGAGAGAAACAATTGTTTTAATACAAGGGAATCTGCTTTGTTATTTGAGTATGAGGCCCGTAATGTATTTTAGTATAATGGTTTAGCAGAAATGCACTGAAATACGGTACCGAAGGATATCTCTTAGAAACAGTTTGAGGGAAACAGTTTGATTTTTTCTTACATAAAGCGCACTTCCCAAATGAGAATTAAGTGACAGCACTATTAGAAACAAATCAGCATGTTTCTATGAAATGAAATACATACAGTTCATGCAAAGATCTTTAAGATTAATCTATTGTAATAAAGAAAGTGAATCGTTGACCTTTAATACCGATTCATTCATCATACGTGAATTTGAAATAATAACTCTTTGGTATTGTCACAAAAGTCTTGTAATGGTGAAATGTCTCTAGAGAAAAAAGATGAAAAATGATAGACTCGCTTTGATTGAGACTGTTCACGAGAGACACTGATAGTTGCAACCACTTATCACATCCGCTGGCACCTGCTAAAGCAGTATTCGTTTTTCTATATAATTAAGTAATATAATCAAATATCTTGAAGGACCAGAAAAACAATAATTACACTGAGATGACTGGTTTTATGTAAGACAGTTAGTTACTCATCAAGTTATGGGTCATTCTAGTATGTCATATATACTGGCTTGTCAAAAGCTACCATGCAAAGATATTTTAAAAATTATATCCGTAAAATTAAAACACTTTTACTTAACACAAACTGTTGATATAACAACGTCCTTATTAGAAACGATTAATTTTCTCTTTAAACTTCGATTAAAGACGTTGCTATCAATAGATAGAAGTATCTAATAACGAATATCCAATACAATAGAAAGAGATAGAGAAAGATAGATAAAACTTAAAAAAGAAAAAAAAGCCCAACAAAGTAAAATTGAAAATGTTACAGGCTCGGTTTGATTGAGTCTGTTCATGGACGGTACTGTCAAGTGCAAACTACCGTCCACGCCCCTAGCACCGCCTGAAGCATAATTCAACATAAACTGGTACAATTTTGAAACATCCGCAGATGTGTTCATATGGCGGTTATAAATATTGCTATATCCATATTTTTTTGCTTTCGCCTATTTTAATTACATTCTGAAGATTTAAAACTTTTGTTTGAAACTTCTTTCAGCCTGTTAAGTGTGCTTAAAGAAGTTTGAATTTTAAATGGTCGTCGTAAAGTGATTCTACATTTGTATTTTGTATCTTTAGAAGTTAAATATGTTATAGGTAAAACAATATTTGTCGATTTTAGACCGATATCATGTATTATGACGAGGAAACATTCACGTAATATGATATACAAATAATTACACTGTAGTCTGACAAGTTAAACAACTTATTTTACGAATGTGGTGAATGCTGTTTGAAAAGATACAAAACACCATATCAAAGATCTCAACCAAAGTGGTTTGATAACTCGTGTAAAGAGCTGAAAACAACTAAGTACCGACTACTACGAGTATATAGACAAAGTAGAGGTGAAAATGACCTTGAAGCATATAATGAGGCTAAAACAATATTTAAAAAACATTGTGAAAAGGTTAAATCAGAATTCTATAATAAAGAGCTAGACAACCTCATTGAACAGACAAACGACCCTAAAGGCTTTTGGAATAAGCTAAAAAATATGACACAAAGTAAAAGAAAAGTGGTTAACAATATAAGTGATGAAGAGTGGTTAACACACTTTGAACGATTATTTGAAAGCACAATCACAGATGAAAATGTTATTCTACAAGACAACCAGCTTTATGAAGACTTTGATGACTTAGATCAATTCATTTTCAATTCCGAGATATCAGATGAAGAGGTATTACTATCTGTTAAAAAGCTAAAAGCTGGGAAAAGCGGTGGTGAAGACAAACTCATACCAGAATTTTTCATTAATAGTATTGATAAAATTCTACCATTGTTAACATGTTTATATAATAGACTGTTCGAAAACGGTGAATTTCCAGCAAATTGGAATAAAGCAAGCATTGTAGTGATTCACAAAAAGGGAGGTATAAACGATCCTAATAATTTTCGTGGAATCTTATTGTTAGATATACTTGGAAAGATATATACAGGTATACTTTCTAGAAGACTAAGTTTTTATATAAATGTATACGATAAAATTGCAGAAGAACAAGCTGGATTTCGAGAAGGATATAGCACCATTGACAACGCTTTCATATTAAATGCTCTTATACAAAAACAATTATCAAAAAAGGGAGGAAAACTTTATGTGGCTTTCGTTGATTTTGAAAAGGCGTTTGACACTATTAATAGACAAAAGTTATGGTCGGTCCTTAGAAAGAATGGTATACGTGGCAAACTTTTTTATGCACTACAAAGTATCTACAAAAATGTCAAAGCATCTGTCATAACAAATACTGGTCAAACAACAGACTTCAATTGCCCGAATGGATTAAAGCAAGGGTGCTTGGCCAGCACAACTCTATTCATCCTCTACATCAACGAGCTTATTGACAGAATTAACACTTCAGGGTATACCGGTATACAACTTTTCCCAGATCAGACACAAATATTATCATTACAATTTGCAGATGACCTGGCATTGACAGCAGACACTGTATTAGGTCTTCAAAAACGTTTAAACTTATTAGAAGTATTTTGTGCTGAAAAGGATTTAAAATGTAATACCAAAAAAACTAAAATACTAGTATTAAAAAATGGTGGAAAATTAACTAAACATGAAAAGTGGACGTACAATAGTAAGCCAATCGAAGTTGTAAATTGCTTTTCATACGTCGGTTTAAATTTTACGCAACGAAACTCAATGTGTAATATGGCAAAAGAACAATCTTTAAAAGCCAAAAGAATCTTAATTTCAATACTAAACAAACTATATAAGTATTGTCAATTAACACGACATGTTTATTTCAATATTTTTGATACCAAAGTAACCCCTGTACTTTTGTACGGTGCAGAAATATGGGGAACACGTCGCCAAGAATCAATTGAAACTGTGCACAATTATGCCTGCAAAAGATATATGTGTGTGAAACAGAGAGCAAGCAATATGGCTGTCATAGGTGATTGTGGAAGGCACCCTCTGTACATAGCAGCAGCTAAAAAATGTATAAAGTACTGGTTAAAGATTGTTAAAATGAAAGAAAATCGGCTAGTTAAAAAGTGTTATCTTATGCTTATGAATTTGGATGAAAAAGGTCAAAACAACTGGGCCACCGAAATTAAAAACTTACTTTTAAGAAACGGCTTTGGATACATATGGCAAAATCAGTGTGTTTCAAATGAAATCTTTTTATACATACGTTCACACAAAGATTAAAAGACCAATTTCTCCAAGAATGGTCGTCAAATATACACATTAGTTCAAAACTACAGTGTTATGCTAACTTTAAAACAAACTTTGGACACGAAAAATATTTGGAAATTGTTAAAATAAGAAAATTTAGAAGTTCCTTAGCCAAAGTAAGAATTTCAAATCATGCCTTAAATATAGAAAAGGGAAGATATAGAAACATTAATAGAGGAGAAAGAGTGTGCGAACTTTGTCAAGAAGACCAATGTATTGAAACAGAATATCACTTTGTTCTTGTTTGCAATTCATATAGCTCTCTAAGGAAGCTATATATTCCTAGAAAATATTGGGTTTCACCATCAATTAACAAGTTTAACATACTCATGAATACTGACTCAGAATCGCTGTTGTTAAATTTAGCTAAATTCATATTTTATGGTCTACAATATAGATCTGAACATATTGGTTAAATTAATTTCTACCAATATTTATATGACATTTTACTTTTAAATGTAATGAAGTTAAACTCACATAACACATACTAAAATAGATACAAATTAAAGTGTCGGTTTCTTCATTTGAAGGAACATTTATGCTTTATTTATACATTGTTAGCAAACGTGTGCAAATAATTAATGCAATATGATTAAATTCTACATTAAGTCTATTATTGTTGATTCAAAATTTTTCAATGTATACATTTGAGTTTGCGATAAATTACGTTTTAGCATGTTTTGCCTTACATTTTGTTTCGGATAAGGTTAAACTGTTGAAAATGTATAAAATTAATTCTCAATTACAATTTCTATTTCAGACAAACTTTATAGAAAGATTTTTTTTCAATTAAAATAGCAGTGAATTTTGATGATATACATGTATTACTGTATTTGACTATTACCATAATACTTTAACACTGTTTTGTACATATGTAAACAAAAACTTGTAAACTATGTTTTGTTTTGGGCTGGTGGCCTATGAAGCAATAAAGATATTTATTGTATTGTATTGTATTGTATTGTATTGTATTGTATTGTATGAACATGAATGTAAATTTTAATCATAATAATAATCAAAAAGTAAAGACTAAAAGAACCACAAACAAAACAATAATGCTTGCAGAACGATCGTTAGAATCGGAAATATAACATTCCTGATTGAATGTACGGGGCGACGTTTTACAGCCTCCACAAGGCACAAACAAAAGCCTCGAACTACGGATCTTCTACTTTGTTAGCTAGTGCCTAAACTCTGGATCACGGCATGTCGAAAACCGCCTCGAAATCAAGATCAATATCGTCTTTAATCCGACATGGTTTTGGGACAGGCGCTGGATAGAGGGTATTACGATAGCTTTAACCGTTTGTCAAAATAATCCGGTTACTGTTATATCGTCACCAAGGCAACCCAATTATTTTGTACATAATCAAAAGAATATAAATTGCCAAACGATACTTTCAAAGAAATTGTACATGTACTCCATGATAAATTTGTTACGTAAATTTTATCTTTGCTGTGAAAATTTTATGATTATCTTTAAGTTTTTATTAAGACTTATCTGTCATTGCAATAACAAACAGACACACATACGCCACCTTTTTACCTCCCAAAGTTCATTACAACATAGGATATTATATATTCAGTTAAAATATACCATAGCAAACTTTTGCAGTAAATTATCAGCTGAGGCACAGTGTTTTAAAGTAAGGATTAAGTTAATAATATTGATATTTATGAGTATCCATCATATAATAATGCATAACATTCATCAGATGATATTCTTTTTAAGATTGGTTATAACAATATTCTTCGAAAAAAAGTATGTTCTTCATTTCTTCATTTTATCTGTCAATGCAGCAACATTCAGCCACAAATTCATCTCATTGTTTCCTCCCAAAGTTAATTACAACATGGGATATTAAATATCCAGTTATTGTATACGATAACAAACAGTAAATTTATCAGTTGGTGAACAGTGTTTCAAAGTAAGCATTAAGTTAAACATATTGATAGACTCGGGTATCCATTAGGTAATAGCGCATGATATTCATCAGATAATATTGTGTACAAAAAGTACAAATGTATACATGCCATATTTATTTAAAAAACTCGACAATATAATTGTTTATGTTCACTGATAAACATAGCAAAATACTTTTTGAAGAATGGTAATCAAAATATTCGTCATATACGATCATCATTGTATGAATATTTGTAAAACAAATTAGATATATAATGTCATATACAAAAGTTGAATAATTTATTCTTCTTCAGTTATTGACAAGTATTCCACTAAATGTGTTCATCCTATATGAGCCTTGTTCTAGCCGGCGGTTAGAACTTGACATTGTTGATTTGACCCAAACTTTTTCTCCTGATTTTACTCTCACTATTGCTCCAAAAGCACTACATGTGTATTGATCAGTATCATAGTTCATATCAGCTGCAATAACTTTACCTTCTAACACTAGGCCAATGTAAGCATACTTTCCTAAAGAAACACATGTATGCACAGAAAACCACAGGGGATTCTGTCATTTTTTTCCTTTCCCACAATATATAATTAATATAACAAGGGATACAACTCAAAATTGCTCAATTCATGAAAAAGTAAATACAACGCAGTATACAACAGTTTTTTTTCTTCTGATTATTGGACATTGGTGAAAGAATCGATAATTTCAAAACAAATGACTCACTTTGTTACATGGACAAGATATTATTTAAAATAACCTTTCATGTTTCATTTTTACACAAGTTCGTAAAATTTCAGTTTGTAAAATTACACGTGTAAAACGACATCTTATGCAAACGTATGCTCATATTAGAAAGTTTAGTCATGTAATCGGTTAAATATCAATTATCCACCACCATCAATGATGCAATCATTAACTTCTGGTACAAATTATTGTAACAATTTATGTTTGTTTTGATAATTTCTATCCTCGGCTTCCATTTTGATGTTGTCCGTATGTGCCAATGCGTAAATCCAACTTCTGTTAGTAACTGTCAATTTCATTGGCTAATGAATAATAATAATCCGGATAATAACGGCATATAGCCGCGACGAATAGCGGTTTTTTCATCAGCCAATGAAAATACTCTGAACATAAACACACCTGCCAAATTGACGACAACTTGACAGCCAATGTAAATATTGAAATGTTAGCTATTTCCTGCAATGTTACAGGTTTTAATGAAGTGTTTGTAGTAAAACTTGGGTAATGACTCGTTCATATATTAACTTCTACAATAACTCTGATGGAATAGAGGATATTTTATACAGTTTACACATGTGAATGCATTTTACGAACCCATGCTGGTAGTGCGAGGCCACAACTTGTATCCCTTGTTTATACTATATAAAAATATATAGATTTAATAAAAAAATGACAGATTTCCTTGTGCAGAAAACTGGTACAGTCCTCCGACAGGTACTGTAAATATCCCAGTAGAAGTGTCTTAACCTGTTCCCTCGCTAATCACACTTTTCGTAAATATAACTATCTCGTCTGTTTTATCAAGAATCAAGTCTGCCACGTAATGTGCATGGAAAGTATGTGTATCTTAAAATGTTTTTTTATGATTTATTTCTTGTTTGTATATTGGGTTATTTAATATAAACATAAGAATTTTAATGCGTATTAATAATCGATGGTTAAATTTAAAGTATAGCCAGACTTCCTGAATTTAATTTGGCATTCCATTTGTAATATAAGCGTTTGGAAATAATTTATGGATATATTCATATATGTAAAATATGATATTTTAAAGCTTTAATAGAAACATGTTTACAAAATAAAGATGATGAATTGTATTCAAAATTAGTATATATACATGTAATTAAATAAGTTTAAAAATGATGGCAGTACTAGATTATAGTTAACGCAAAAGGTTAGTTAAATTCTTAATATTTCAAACTGACCATTGACGTATTATAGTACATGAATACACTTTAAAACAATCAATTGAATATGATATAATTAAATAAGATTTTATGAAACACAGTTTAGAAAATTATCATCCCGTTGATGTAGAATGAGAAAAAATACCTTGAAGTTGAGTAAGTTCTTCTCTTTCAGCTTCCATGTCACTCGTGAGGTTTGTTCTTGTCTGCTCAAATAAATGCTTGAAGGATCCTATAAAAATAATATCAAAGTACACTTGCTAACGGTAATCAAAGTTCTATCAAAGTATTATATGTGTTATTATGTGTACATGTGAACTGTATGCAGAAAGTGTTGCTGATAACACGGAACTTGATTCGAAATACGTTTACAATAGTGTTGCTGATAACACGGAACTTGATTCGGAACTAAGTTTTACATAGCCGGTAGTGAAACGTCTGAAACAAAACTTAAGGGAAGAAAAACAACTTGCAATCTAATAAATATTGTGACTTTCCTCGCTCACATTCTATAATCAAATTTCAGTTGAAATGTTTCGAAGTTCTATTGGCTGACAAAAAAGCCATTTCATAACGTAATTCAATATAGAATAAATGTAATAAAAAGTCAGGGAATATGTTCCCCTATAAGAAGAACCATTGTGATAAGTCAGCGTTTTCCTTTATTGAAACATGTTTATTTTGGTATATTCAATATACATATTCACTGTAATTCATGGTTTGTATTGATCAGAAGTATACACACAGACATAAATATCGCAAACATAATTCAACAATACAGCAGTGTTCTTTGACGCACTAAATATTAATTAACAGATGTCCTTTTATAAATTTCATAAATGTTCATGCTTGTACTAGCAAAATGTTAAGCACGAGGCTGTTAATTGTCAATCAATTTTATGAAAATCAAAAAGTGAAATTTTACCCTTTTTACTGTTATCATTTTTATTTAAGGTTTTCTCTTTGACTTTCCTTTAATTCATTTATAATTGATATATGATTATAATAATGTTATTTTACGATGCGTGTAACCGCCGTTAGTAGCTGTTTGATGTTTGTAACATAAACTAAGGTTTTAGTAGTTTGTAACCTATTTCTCTGGTGCGAATGTTCGTGAAATACGAAAATATTTAGGGACGAATAAAAGAATCTCCTTTTTTAGAGAGTATTTTCCGATTTTTCTAGAGGGAAAATGAATTCCCAGATATTTTGTCGTTGTCTGTACTGAGAATACTGTGTCATACTTCAAATTTGGTAGGGATCAATTTGAGAATTTATGTAGAATAGGCCTCCTTAATGTCGGTACGGTTGTCTGTAGATTTAACGTGATATTGATTGATTTCTTTGGCAGTCATACGGAGTTTCTTCCCCTGTCTGCAGATTCTGATCGTTTACTAAACGTATTTACATATCATATATTGTTGAATTTAAGACATTTCTAGAATACGTATTAGATAAGTTTTGTTTGTTTACGACAAGTTTAAGGTGATTAGAACATTGTTATTAAACAAAGCTAAGTGACAAATGTTTCTTTTAAATCAGTTTCTTTATTCTGTTAAAATTAATTTGGACAATAATTAGCAACTCTAACTTATAGTCTTATCTTCTTATAATTTTGTAAATCTAGTCAAATGATAATAATATCTTTGTATTGTATAACATTTATGTATGTATTTTCAGTTAATCGTATCAATATTCAATAAACCTCTCTGGGATACGCATCAACAAACAAGTTGTATTGTCATGTAACGAGACGGGTTAAGCAAACTGAAAATATTTTTGCAGCAATAAAAGTTATTCCATAATCTACCAATTATCAACATAGAAATTTTAGTTAGATATGTCAGCATTGTAACCGGTGTATGAAATGTCTTCTTTTTAAAGCTTATGAATCTTTGAATATTAAATGTTCCACGCATTTATCATATTTATTTGCCGATTTTCTGAATTTGGTTTTCATAAAGCATTACGAACTATTAAATAATATTGATTCAGACTTAATCAACAATCAGATATGATAATGCTAAAGATATAATTCATCTTTCGCAATGCATCAGTAATATTTCAGTGTACATAAATCATTTTCTAACCATGTAGATTTGATGTTTATATTTTACCTTCTCTCCTTTCTATCTCATCACTTCTCTTTAACATCTCGTCCGTTATGTTCCCCTTAATGTCTGCAAACATGTCCGTAACTGTTTGTTTAATGTCGCCTAATGTACTGATGACATTTTCCTCAGTTTTCTTAATTTCATTTACCATTGTTTCAACCTTAATTTCAGTTCTTATCATTTTCTCTAAAAGTTGTTCTTCATATGCAAATTTAGAACATACTGGCTCTCTAGCCTCAGAAAACTTATAACTGCATAATCCAACTACAATAACAAACGAAAATAATAGTGAGAACCTCATTTTTTCATTGGGACAGATGTAACATAAAATCTTAATTGAACAATGTTAGAGCAAATGTTGTATTTATTCAAATAAAACGTGTGTGTTTGAAAATGAGGCCCGTACATGTTTATGATAATTGTGTTTAAGCACAATTGCAAGGAAACCGCATAATGCATTTTATTATATCAAAAAGCCATTCTGAAGAGGAACAAAATTTCATAACTTGAGTCATACAGTACTCATACAGTAAGAGCAGGTTCAAGAGCAACATACAAAATTTTTTTTTTTTATCTTAAAGGCGTGATTCGTTTAAAATCAATTACTTCTGAGTTGATAATGCGATCTCTTTTGTTTTATATTATAATAACGGATGCTTTGCTATAATAGACCATTTCTCTTATTATATTTATTGTACGTGTTTAAACGATTAGTATGACATACGTCTATTGTTACACATTAGTATAAAACAAACTTAAAACTTGTGGTTGAGTCTTTACGACTCAGTTGCTTAAGTATCTGATTTCTTTTCCTGTGAGTTGTTTCAAAAATAAATTATGTTTTTGATATTTTTACAGTTAATGTCGATATCAAAGAAACATTTCTATCATTCTTTCAAGTTTGATTTATTTGAATCTGTACTATAAATACATTTTTGAAGAATTGCCATTGCTGGTTTCTAAAAAAAGCATTGCAACTAGCGAAGCACAGATAAAACATTTACAAACATTTTTGCAATAAACTTAGCTTATTGCAAACCCTCCGTCGGACCTTCTATTATAGAAAACAGTGAACATCTGTCCACTAAATGTGATCTTCACTAATTATCCGTATGTTGTTATTTCAATAAGATAATAAGGCTTAGATTTTCAAGTAGTACGAGTATTCAATTAATATTTTCTGAATTAAAGCGGTAATTTTATCTAGGAAAATTCAGAACAGCTGTGAAAATTTAGCCAGTCGCAAACGTTAGTGCGTTAATATCCATCGTGATATGCAAACTTTAATAAATAGTGGGCAAGTACGTAATTATTCTTGAACCTTTTATTTTCTTTTTAAAGCTGTGTATAATGTTTACATTAATAGAACAATGTAATGATTGACTAATTTGCATCAAAATGGCAGTCATTTACAGTACGCTCACCGCGGGTTTTGCTTTTTCCGCGATACCACCGCGGACGATTTATTTTTATCGCGGACAAACGCGGGGGTTCGTCCGCGATGAGAAGCCTAATTTCCCCGCGATCCCCGTGTTCAGTTGTTTCCACCGCGGACAAAATTCTGACGACCGTTCTTCATTTATCGATAAAATCAGTCACCCGTTTCCCGCGGGGGAACGCCATGGTCAGTTGGTCAGTATAAATTAACGTCCAAAAATAATAGACGTTTTATTATTTTTTAACGTCATCTTTTTTACACAATGACTTGAAAATTGACCACAATCGTCTCCTTAAATGTTATTATACGTTAAATTATTTGAACGGAATTTGAAATAAAAATAATTACAGCTGTACCTGTTTTTGTTGTTGTTTTTGATATTTTTGTTATAAACGTCCACAAAACTATTCGTCCACATACCAATATTTTAAGAACTGAAATCGTCATTTATCACTGTCATCTTTACTTGTTCATTCCTTGTGGTTCTATAAGTAGTATTGATGTTAAACAATATGGGAGCCATAAATATGATACTTAGTAAAAAAAGGACATTTGTGCTGATTTCTCAATGATGACTGACGCTACAGTACATGTCTGTAAGAGGTCAATGAGTGTGAATACAAGACAGGACATAAATAAAATACATGTACATATATTAGAAATAAAAAAAAAAGATAACAACCATCTATAAGATTTTATTTGTATGCAATTATATTCTTTAAAAAACGGGTAGACTTGTTTGCTGGTGTTTTTTTTCAGTATATACAGCCTTAAATACATGTATGTACATGCATACTGTTCATAATAAAATAACAAAAGTATAACGTCAATGTTAACAAAATTCTGCAAAAAAATCTATAAAAAAATAAAAAAGAACAAGCAAACAAACTACTAAAACAAAAATGAAAAAAAACTTCAACAGTTGATACAAACTTCAAAACATATACATTACGCTCACACCTGTAATTAGATAAATCAAAATATCATTTAATGTATATTTTTTGTGAAATAAACGCTTTCTTTTAATGTTCCAAATAAAATATAAGACTTTATGATCAACATGCAAATAAACAGAAACAGTAAAACGCATCTGACAATTGAAAGAGACGTCCTGGAATATTGCCTGAATAAAATTGTTGAGGGTTACGTTTTCAAAGTTTTTAAATAAGAAACAAAAGCTGGCATATAAATTGTTGTAGTATCTTTTTCATAAATGTCATATGCCAAATTTTTCATTATTTGACTTCAAGTTTCTCACTACCATGACGTTGCGACGACAATGATTTATCTTGATGTCGAATACATATTATACATTGCCCAACACAATAACAAGAAGAAGAACAAGAAAAACACTGCATTTGTACATGTACTTTTATTGCAACAAAAAAGAAAGAAAACAAACAAATTTTACATATAGTTACATGTATATGTACAGTACATGTTACAGTACATGTACGTACGTATACTTATGATTATATACAGTAATTAACATTTAAGGTTTAAAGGACAATATCTGAGCAAATTTTCGTCCGCGGTAAACCTCATCCGCGGGGTCACGCGGGTTTTGAAAAAGTTGCGCTGAGCGTACTGTACATGTTTTCTATTTTTGCAACAAGTGCATGTTTTTTTTTTCTTTCATTTGCATATATTTACTTAATAATATAACTAAGAATAGAAATGAACAAAATTCTTACCACCTTTAGAAACAGCACCCATGGGTTCCATGGCGTTCTCAAACTGGTTTTAGAGTATATTTAATGACTTTAATATAGACGGAATTTAGGTTGACCGATAATCTTTTGTCATTAAAGAAGGAAACTATGTAACGAAAGTAGTTTTTGACTTCAACAAAAATACTAACTGCCAAAATGCAGCTGAGGCAACAGATTACTGAGATAATAAGTAATGTTTGACTTTTTGGTTATTATAACCAGAAACCAAAACCTTAAAGCTGTTAGGAAATAAAAATATGTCTTGGATATAATGGGCCATAAAGAACCATTTAATATAAGTAAATAAAACGAACATTTACTAAACCTTGAACTTTCGGACCTTTTACTTCTGAAATTAGTGTTCTACCTCTAGATCACTGCCTGTGATGGTGGTCGCTCGATAGAGGGCTGACCATATGTTAAACCGCTAAATATGGAATGATAGAGGGCATGACCATAGCTTAAATCGTTAAATATAAAGGTTGTTTAAGTCATATTTAACTAGTTTGAAGAAAACCCTCCTTCCGGACCTACGAAGTAAGCAAATGAATTAAAAGATATCATTTATCTATATCTTTATTATCACGGCATCACTTGTTTATAAATATGTCTGGCTTATATCACATAGTTAGAAACTTTAAAAATCGTGATGTTAGAAATCAAAAAGTCAAAGTGTATCTTTACGGCACCCTGTTTAAATAAGAACATTCTAAACAGATGGCAATTTTATCTTGCTTCAATTAATTTGATCTAATCAATTTACATAACTCAGGCGGTGTTACTAGAAAAACATATGAAAATGTATTATATATTATCAGGTTTATCGTCAGATAATTGTTATCTCAATGGAAAGGTAAACATTGTAAACACTTGCTTTTAAATTGAGATAGTATGCATTAATATATTTAACCGATTAAATCCTATATTGCTGTTTTCATAATGAAATGTATGTATTGCCTCTTCAAAGTATATTGCATACTTGAATAATGTTGAAGCAGCAAGCTTTCAGATTAAAAGCTAAAGAATTAGAAAATTGTTAAAAGGACACAAATAGTGGGAAAAAACTAAGCTAGTACAGAGAACAAAATGTGTAAACATAGAACTTAATGGTAGAAAAAAAACTTGACACGTACTAGTATCAGATATCATAAAATTAAATTGTCACAATATCTTTGGTACATATAGTGAAAACGCCTTGTAATGATATAAATTACACTTCTTACAGATTAAGTAGTTACCTGACAGTAGGGATTTTTATTCAGTTCAAGGTTATATGATGCATATTGAATAAAATGTTCTTATTAGTCATATATAATTATAAATAACCTTTTACACACTATCTAAATATAATATCACCATCTATGTTAGCACATTTATATTGAAAAAAATACAAGCGCTTACGAGCAAAGAGCAATTTATAAACTGTTGACGTAATTTCATGTAGGAATAACTTATCATAATTCATTTAATATTAATATGAATAAAGTAACTCTTCTTTTATGGGGAAGTAATACTTTAGCAAATTCTAAAGAGAAGAATTAATTCCTGAAAATCAATGCCCATGTACTATTATTAATCAACAAACCTTGTCCAATTATTAAAGAGTCGGGGTTTTGTCCACTCTGTGAAATTTAGGTGTGGGGTTTTGTCCTCTCTATAACATTTTGAGGTGTGGGGTTTTGACTGGTGGTTTATTTTACGTTTTCCCTAAATAATATTTTCTCATCGTTTATTTCCTCATTTCTTTATTTCAAAATCATCAAATAAAACGAAGTCGCAAAATCCGCAATAAAGTAGAATAAATATTTGAAATTAAACATCTGTAAGCAACTAACTCGATATTTGAAGAAACTCCTAGTTTAAGGTTTGATTTAACTGGAGGTAATGAATCACGTATGATTTTAAGACAATATTCTTCAAATTGATTTCAAAACGAAAGAAATCCAACAATTATATTACACACGATCTCTTAAAAGCGTGATTTAAATTGAAATAATGACCAATTTTATGACAGATTTTCCTGTTTACAACAAAGAATCAAGGTATAAATAAACTTCTTGATTATGGCAAACAATCGTGGATATCAAGCTATGATTCCTTAGTAAACGTAACATCATAATTATGGCTTAAGCATCCATGTTTATAATGGCTAACGATAATGACTTGGATGATACGCATCCTGTCACCATATGACAGCGACGTAAAACCTATCCAATACAACAGCCCTTATTTCCCCTTTAAAGACAATAATTCAAAAACGCTAAATGCGCAACATGTCTACAACAAGTATTCGCTTCTGACACTATAGACACGTTATTGAATAATCAATTTAAATTGACATTTACGTAGCACTCCCAAAGCTTTGGAGTTGTTTTTTTCGATGCAATCAGCAGCGTTTTTTACTTATTTAACATTATGCTGCTTGTATTTTGTTTGTGTTTTATAAAGCAGGATAAAGTCTAACCAAAACGAGATGGTCATCTGACATCTTCGTGTGTGAATATTACCAGGTATTTCAAGACGTCTGCGCTAAATTGTAAGTAGTGACAGTTGCTTCAAATGACGGTACGTGGACTTAATTTTAAACGCAAAATCTTTTTCTATGGACACATTTTATAATAACTATTCGGTATGAGATTGAGGTACACTTTTTACATTTGTAAACTTTCTTGAGCATTTAACATATATATTATGGATACCATTTAATTGATGAACAAAACACAACACAAAGGTCATTTTCTGTCATATTGTAAACTTATCAAATTCAGGATAAAACGCTTCAAGGATTATAAAAATAACACAATTAAATACATCTAAAATGTATTAACGTTATCAGGTTGACCATTTCTTTTATTGCACAATGTAGTAAAATGACATTAGATATATTGCTTATCGCATTATTCTAGCATTATTATCTCGTTTATTTAGCTAAATATAAGGATCCTTGCAGTATTATTTTTCGAACGCTGACATAAAAGTGTTGAAGCGTATCTTATTGTACAATTAAAACACAAGGTGCAATTAATTTTTTATATTGAGTCAGCATGAATTTATCTACTTCATGATGTATGCATGGAGTTAGAATTTATCTTTTTCACGTTGCTTGCATTTATTTACTTTATGGCGTTGGAGATCTATTTAATGGTGCTTATATTTTTCTATTTTATGGTGTCTTATCTTAAAAATTAATTGGCTAATATCTTTCTATTGCAGGGTGTGTGCATTTACTTTAATTATATCGATTTATTTACTCTCTGTTGTGCTCGTTTCGTTTTTTGCTTAATTGTGCGATACCATTTCCCGTTGATTTATACCGGTTTTCTTCAAAATAGATTTAATCGTACTGAAATGTAATAATCGTTTTCATGATTTAAATAAATTTGCTGATTGACACTTTTACACAAAAACTACTCGAAAACATATTGCATAAGTTTCCTTACACTGTTGTTAAAAATTTCGACAAGCTCTAAATTCTTATTTTTCGATTCTTTAATAAAATGTTTGTCATATAAATAATATGCAAATAACGTCATTGCATGATCAAAATTCTTTAGAATATCATAGATAAATCAAAGAGTTTTAGAATTAGTTATCAATATGAATTGAAACAGTTTATATTTAAAGATTAACGTTGAACATCAAGAATTATAACTGAAAGAAGATTTTAGTCACATCAATTGACAACCATTCAACTTAATGTGTTCATCAAATATGAGTTTTGGAAAAGCCGGCAATTAGAACCTGACGATGTTGCTTTAACCCAAACTTTTTCTCCTGATCTTACTCTCACTATCTATCCAAAAGTATTTCAGCAATTAGATGACTCACCATAGTTTACAGTTATTGCAATAACGTTACCTTCCATCACTAGGCCAAGATATATATAGTTGTTAGGATATTAAGTACATGTATGAACAGGTACAGTCCAACAACTGGTGCTGTAAATAATCCAATGGACGTGTCGTAGCCTGTTCCCTCATTAGTGATTGTTTTCTCGAATGAGAATGAGAATCTCATTTGAAGTATCAAGGAACAAGTCTTTCATGTGATCTGCGTACAAAGCAATTGGAGGTTTTTCATGTTTTCCTGACTAAAGTAATAAAAATAAACTTGTATATCAGACATAAATTATATTTTTGATTTATTTACATTTGTACAGCTCGTTTTCAGTTTAATCTTTACAATTCATTGCCATTTCTAAAATTTTAATTATGGTGTTCAAGGAATGTCCTTTCTCCCATTTTAAATATTTATCTAAATTAAGGCGTTTTTACATTTAAATTGTGACACAAATATTTAAGATATCTATTTTCAGTGCCTTCGCAAATGACAAAATCCGGAAACCAAGAGATCCCTCGGAAGCATTAATCACAACAAAATTACTTGCAAATTGCAGACTCGGTTTGATTGAGTATGTACATGAGGGATAATGAATAAGTGCAACATCCCTCACGACCCGTAGCACCGGCTTGAGCGGTACTCAATTCTCAACACTAAATAGTGCTTGCATCAATGATCCCGAAGGACCAGAAAAAAAACATATAACATAACATAACATATTCTTTATTTGGCATAAATGACAATATACATTTATAGCCAATACAGTAAACAATCATGTTATGTAAGAACATGATATACAATATAAATAATCTTTAACGAATTTTCATGTTTTACAGAGAGAGTTCTTGTTGCTACAAAATTTGAATAAATTTAAGTTCCTGTTATCTTACAATGGAAGAACATCATTAATAATATAAAGACCTTGACAAAGTTGAAATGTTGTATTTGGTGCTACAAAACTTGAATAAATTTAAGATGCTAACTGTTGCCATTTCTTTCTTAAAATGGAAAATACAAAAATTTGACAGGATACTAACTGTTGTCAATTTTTTCTTGAGATGAAAAATACAAAAAAAATTGACAACTGAATAAATTTAAGCTACTAATTGCTGTCAACTCTTTCTTTAAATGAGAAATACGAAAAATTTGACAAGTAAAGTAATAACTGTTGTCCATTTTTTTCATGTGAAAAATACAAAAAAAATATATGACAAAGTCAAAAATATACCTAAATGCTGTCAGTTCTTTCTTTAAATGAAAAATACAAAAAAATTGACAGGTTATTCAACATTTGCGTATTTGTTGTAGACATTAGTTTTTCAAATTTATGAATTGATGGCAAACGACAATAGTATGGTTTTAAATATTTGCGACGTAAACTATAGTATTTGGGGCAAACTAGCAAACAATGGACTTCATTTTCTATCACGTTTAAATTGCAATTCGTACATAGTCTGTTTTCTCGCGCTACGTTTTCGTATCGACCCGTTTCTATTGCTAGGTTATGGGATGACAATCTAAATTTTGTTAGTGATATTCGAAATTTGTTAATGTTAACTTTATTAAGATAGTCTTCAGTTTCGAGTGAGCGTTTATAGATTCTGTATGACGATAGTCTACTAGAATTTCTTATATTGCTATACCATTCATGCTTGTAAATGTCCAATATTCTGTTCTTAATATGTTGAAAATTGATTGTTATATGTTCTTGATTAATCCATATGTTCGACATTCCTATATCATTTAAAATCTGTTTAATTTGGCATGCCCAGTTGTTACCACCATCAAATTTCTGCATCAAATTTTAAGACATTATATATACGTTTAAGCAGACAGTCATTTTGTAAACTAATTAATTTTGTCCAATATTTTAACATTATAAATTTACGATGTATTCGCATTAGATGTCTATCCATCAGGTTTGTTGCTTTCTTAACACATACGACTTTTCTGAGAAATTTACAATGGATCGTTTCTATATTTTTTCCTCCTTGATATCCATAAACTTTAGCACCATAGTTTAAAACTGAGCCTACCATTTTATCAAAAAGTTTAAATTTGTCTCCAATAGATAATTCTAATTGATTAAACACTGTAAATAAATTATGCAATGAAAACGAAGCATGTTGTGCTAATTTCTTTTGAGTTCTATTCCAATGACCATTTTTAAATAAATTAATCCCAAGATATTTAAAAAAAAAATACGTTTTCCAGAACTATGTCATTATATACGAACTTGTAACTTGTATGTCTGCCTTTTTCAAAAATCATAATTTTCGTTTTATTAGTATTAACTTAGTCCCCAAGTTTGACAATATACTTGTAAATCATTTAGCATAGATTGTAGTGCCATAGGAGTATGTGCAAATAAAACGGCGTCATCCGCGAAGAGCAGCAGAAATATTTTAACGTCGTCGATTTTAAAAACGTCCTCTTTATTTGAATTTATATTTTCTACTATATCATTCACGAAGTATTAAAATGATAATGTGGAACTGGGGTCCCCTTGTTTTGCGCCAATATTTGAATCGAAAAAAGACGAGACTGTATTGTTATATCTAATAGCAGCTTTAACGGATGCGTACATACATCTTATAGCCTTTACAAATTTAGAACTTACATTTTCTGACCATAATTTCTGAAAAATAAATGTTCGATCCAATTTGTCAAAACATTTTTCGAAATCGAGAAAACAGCAATATAATTTTTTTCTTTCTGAAAATGATTTAACGATTATAGAGTGTAAAAGAAAGATGCAATCCGTTGTGGATTTTCCCTTCTGGAAACCATATAGATTGTCAATAATTTTACTATGCTTAACGGACCACGATTAAGTAAAATTTGAGAATAAATTTTTGCAATTATATTAATGAGGGTTATGCTCCTGTAATTCTTAGGATCCTCAACATTTCCCCCTTTAAAAATTGGTACAATAATACCTGCTCCCCAATTATTCGGATATTCCCCATTATCGAAAATTCTATTATAAATTACTAATAAAAATGGTGAAATAATATCAAAAGAATGTTTATTGATCTCCGCAATAATAGAATCCGCCCCAGCGCTTTTATTATTATTTTGGGAAAAAACTGCCTCTTTTATTTCCGAGATTGATATAGCGCTATCTAAATCGTCATCTGTTATTAACATTGGATTCGTAACTTGATATCTGTCATTCGTTTCCACGCTATATAAATTCTTAAAATGAGTAAATAAATCAGAAATATTTAAATCATTAGCATGAACAGGATATTTTGCGTATTGTTTCTTAACCCTTTTCCAGAATTTGCGCGGTTGCGACTTACTTAATTTCGTTAGCGTTTTAGCTTCGCCCAATTTATATATTTTTTTACTTTTTCTTATCGTTTGATAAAACATATTTTTGAACGTAAATATTGTTGTCTTAGGTTATCATTGGTTTTATCTTTTAAAAATAAGTTCCTAGTTCTCTTAAACTCTAACCTTGTATTATAACAAATTGTATCAAACCACGGTTTTTTTTAGACGTGCATTCGCGAGTTTTTGACTTAAAAATGGCCCGCTCTTTACCAAAAATCATTGGCGCCGAAGATTTTAAACTATTAACAAATAAATCAGTAACTTCATTTATATCCTCGTTATTTTTAACTCTATCTGTAAGTCTTGAGAATATATTTTCGTCTTGCAATAATAATTGTTTAAATTCCATTATTTTGTCGTCATCCAATTTTAATATGATTTCTGTTTTAGATTCATCGTCGTTTAATGGTTGGACAGACTGTTTACTTAGAATTTTAAGCGAGATACCCGAGTGATCAGAAAATTCATTCGGTTGTAAAACCTGAAAATCTGTGACGCAATCAAAATCATGAATATTTAAAAGCAAGTAGTCCACTACACTCGATCCATTCATTGAATGGTATGTAAATTCACCTGTACCAAGGTCATCGTGTAATCTACCGTTACCAATGACGAATGACGTTGATTGGCATAGCTCAATCAAGCGCCTCCCATTTTTATCAATTACCTTATCGCGTGAGTGTCGCGTAGGAATACATGGGTGGTTCGACAATATATCGTCTGCATCAATATACATAATCTAATATTTCCGAAAAATCAGAGGTACGACTATTAAAATCACCTGTAACTAGACATTTACCCTGTAATTTATATTATTACCCCTCACTTTTTTCGTAATGTTAATTTCCCATAGGCCTGTGGGAGTTATTCTTACTGTTATTGCAAGTGTACCACGTGACTACGAATTTTGTACTGTTACATAGGTAACAGTATTTTTTAACAGTATAAAATCTGGTCACGTGGTCTATTTTCTAAATAAAATGGCCGCCATTTTTTTCTCGATTCATTCTTATTTTCGACGATAGGGCATCGCCGAAGTAAATATTACTCTGATAAAATTTAGTTCTTTGCACCCTAGAGTCCCTTTCGCGTATTAAATATCTTTTTGTTGAATAGTCAACAGGAAACATCCGTTTTCAACGGAAGTAATTGTAATGTAAATAATTTTGTGCCAAACTGGAACATGCAGACAATTAAAGCATGCAACAAAGGATAATTTAACAATTTTAACCAGTGAAACGTTACAGATACAGTAGAGTTGGTGGACAGACATCTGTAGGATATCATCGTTATTTTCTAAATGCACTTTGTCAAAAACTATGCGAAGAATATTCTGGATGCAGAAGGATCAGATTTCACAGATCATAACCTTATAAATGGGTTAGTGTTTTATTTTCTGAACAAAACACAGCTTATTTTATGTTTATGACTGGTAGATATCATCACTTGCCTAAGGAATAAAAGAAAAACATCTTCTCAAGTAGGCCTACAGTGCACTTAAAACTTGCAAGGTAAGGACAGTATAGTTATTGCTTCTCTTAGCTTATTTTTGTTACTTACAGTTAGATTTAGTTGAGAAATTCAGATCATCACAGTATTTGTTCGGGGTAATAAAATAAATAACACATGGGTTTGTGGATAACAGTAAAAATATCATCCCGAGGAAAATACTGTTACCCGAGGCGTAGGAACAGTATTTTCCTCGGGATGATATTTTTACTGTTACCCACAAACCCATGTGTTATTTATATACTTCTCTAACCCAGTTTCTATTGCTTCAAAAAAGTCAAAATCATAATTGTCAACAAGTACAAGATTATTTGGAGTAATATACGTATTACAAATTTAAACATTTTCTTCGAATGCAAAAAGATTCTTACCAAGTTCTACCCATATAGGTCCATTTTGATTTTTTTCCACTATTTTTATATTATTTCCTAGAAATTGTTTAAAATACACACTTATACCACCACTATATCTGCCTCTATGGGCATAACGCGATTTGTTACCAAATAAATGATCACTATAAAATCCGTTTATGTTTAGATTAACAGGTGTATTTCTAGATATCCATGTTTCCGATAAGAAAATAATGTCATATTTTTTATAAGATTAATAAATGCCGGGTCTGATAATTTCCTTCTTAGTCCATGTACATTCCATGACAAAATTTTAATGTCTTTCTCGCGACATCTCTAGTCATAGATAAATACTTTCCCATTAACAAATTTCTTGGTTAACTTATTGCCAACATATAATTTATTTCCCACGATACGGGTGTTCTTTCCAAGGTTCGCTTCGTCCTTCGCAGAGTCTGAAAGTGCTCGTCTTGCATCACGGTATTCTTGTGGCATTTGGACCCCGATACCCATCTTCGAATCATTTAGCAGTTTCTTGATGTCCTCTTTATAACAACACTGAAGTGAAGTACGTGCAATTTGTTTACCTTATCATATCTGTAAATATATATGTAGAGCTTTGATGGAAATGATTAAAAACTACAATGTGTAATTGTAAATGAAATCATTTTAAACGTCTAGAGAGAGTCACAAATTTACATATGAAGCAACATATTATATCAACATACGTTGGTATATATTACTGACCACGTAATATACCAAGATAAAACATGAGCCAAGTAAGCAACAACCTAATTTGTATTGACTAGTAGTAGGTTAATATATATCAAACAAAATTTTATCTCACACAAGTTTGAAAAGTAGTCATCACGTTGAAATAGAATACAATAGGTGACAATATCTTGAACAACTTCCTGTATGTCACTGATGTGATTTTGTTTTGATTCCTTAAATAATTCCTTGAAAGATTCTGTAAAAAGATATGAAAGTTCTATTAACTAATATCTTAACAAAGTTCCAAGTTATTCAGTACGCAAGTTTTCTATTAAGCATCCTTTTTCTCTAGTGTACCTATAATTTCAGTCTCCCTTGAAAATGTAACTCCTGTATCGTTTATTATCTTAATGTCATTCATAACGTAATCAGATTAATAAAACAATATTGTTTGTTAGCTTTCGACAACAGAAGGTTATTACATATTCTACCGCTGTAAAACAGTATGTGGAATAATCTGAGGTACTAAATTTGAATTTATTTGCAAATTTATGCTTCTCATATTCTGCAGATGAATCTAATATTGTGTTGTATTTTTCTTCTCACTTTAAATGATCAAATCATACGAGTATATTGATCAAGACCTATATGTCCAAAGATAATTTTAAAAAAAACAATAAGTTATAAAATGCAAAATACAATATCAAGGTTATTTTGTATTTATCAAAACTGTTTTGGTATAAATGTTTTATCTATAAGATATGTAGATATAATGTAAAACAATGTTTATATTTCACCTTATCTCATTTTGTTCCCATCGCCTCTCTTTAACATCTCGTCCGTTATGTTTCCTCTCATATCTTCAAACATGTCCGTAAAATCTGAAACTGCTCGTTTAATGTCGCCTAATGTACTGATGGCATTATCCTCAGTTTTCTAAATTTCATTCGCGATTGTGTCTACCTTAATTTCAGTTATTGTCATTTTCTCTCAAAGCTGTTTTCCATATTCAAATTAAAAGCATACACGTTCTTTAGCCTCAGAAAAATAGTAACTTTATATTCCAGCGGCCATAACAAACACAAATAACAACGAGAACTTCATTTTGGACAAATCGGAGGGACTTTCAAGATAGACCCCTGTTTGAGAAACTGTTATATCTATTCAATGAAAATCTATGTGCTGAATATGAGGCCCGTATATGTTTATTTTAGCATAAAGGCAATGAGATCAAAACTGAAGAAATATTTTCAAAGGTGTCACAATGCAACTATATCACAATTACTATTCTGAAAACAAAAGACTTACAACTCGAGTCATACAGTTCATTTGGAGACTTTTCTTTTATGCAATAACAACAGTTCAAAATACAGGATTAAATTGATTTTATTGAATAGCCATGATTGAATTTAAAATCAATTATTTTTGAGTTGATATTGCAATCTTTTAAGATGTATGTCATAACTTATAACATTTTGACTATATTAGATTATGTCTCGTATTTTATCTATTGTACATGTTTCGTGATTGGTACAGCATACGACTATTCTTACACATGAGTGACTGCTTAAGCTTTGTAATTGCAACTAAACGACTCAGTTGCTAAATCATCTGACTTAATCCAGCCGTTGTTCGGTCAAAGCTATATTTATATATTATATATTATACTTCAGCCCTGTGAGTTTCAGTAACAAACGTCAATAGTATTATTGATACATAAATTTTTCAATTAAATTTGTGTCGATAAAAAAGAATCATTTCGATTTCCATTTCACGTTTGCTTTATTTGGTTTATTTCATTCTATACACTTTACAATAATTACTGTTGCTAGCTTCTTGAAGGCTTCAAAACCTAGGGAAGCCAGTGCAAATAGTTTGAGTAGACACATTTTGAAATTCATAAGCGTTATCAAAACGAAGAATATTTTCTCACTTATTACTGTTCTGTTTTGTGGCATCAAAGGCATTAGAATAGTTGAATAATGCAGACATAATTTTATCAAATTGTTTAAAAGGGTTCAAAATATCAATCTTTACCAACATCTAAAGTCATTTTATCAATATATGAGCTTTTTTTTCGCTTGCATGGTATAAAGACACCTTATACATGTGAATTATACCGCAGTCGGATTTCGATTGAATTTAATGTTTAAAGTTGCGTATTGGCGCATTGATATATCAACACAATCAAGAATGTTGTTATTAATGTTGTTGGTTTTTAGCACGTTCAGTGCTTTCATTGTCAGCAATGAACTTATTTATTTTCAGAAAAAGCTAGATCTATAGCTTGATAAATTGCTCACTGATCTAGATACTACTATTGAAGAAATGATAAGCACTGACATATTACAGTCGGCATCGTACTTGCGACCACCTTTATTGAGCGACTTTTTTATTAAGCGGCCGCATAAAATCCCTCCCGATGATTTTTACTATATAAGTTAATTCCATTAAACGACGATTTGATATCGCGGCCAGCGGCCACTTAATGTCCGCCCAAATGTACAAAATTCAGTGTTAAAGTATCTATTAAACGGCCGTGACAAACAATCGTCCCTACGGACATTCTCACCTGTGTAATTAGCGAGTAGGTTTGAGCTAACAAATATTTTTTCATGGTCATTGGTCTTAAATTATTTATTAAACGGTCGTCAATTAGACCGTCACAAATAATTGTCGTTTAAAAACGAAATTAATAACAATTGCAATCGTTTCAAAATCGGAAAAAAAGAAATATTAATACTTATTGTGACATATTTTGTCAGAGCAATAACGTATCACAACACCGCATTGGCACAGTTTTGTCATGTGCTCAGAGTGACCTCCCTTCCAGAAAATCATTGAAAATGACGTCGGAACTAGCGAAAAAATGACAGACAACTAATAATACCGGATAAATTGAATGAGGAAATCGTGCAGGGAATTGAGTCTGAGTAAATAGCAAATGCCATCGTTTGTAGTAAAAATAAAATCGTGAAACGTAGTGGACTAAACATTACAGCCTTTCATTGCTGATGGTGTATCTCTAGGTGCTCATCTGATGCTTTATAAAATACATGTAGTACCCCATTAAATATGACCCTTCGACAAAAAAAAGATAAATAAAATAAAAAAATATATAATGATAATCTAAGATCTCTCAAACTTTAATGTTTTGAAATCGGGGTAGTGTGAAAACTAATTGCGGTAGTGTGAAAACTAATTGCTGAAAAAATCAAGAACTTTAAAACTCATTGCATGAAAAATTATCTAGAGGTCTGGCTGATGATTTGAAAGTATGTTCAGCAGGAGATGTGTATAGATGTGTATGAACATATTAATAATATATGACAATATGCTTTGTTTCAAGGTCCAAATGACCTGTTAATAGTATTAAGAGCGTAGATCACATTTGTACACAAATTTCTACTAAAAAACAAACAAACACATATTGATGACTTTATTAAACAAAAGGCATAAATGTAATTATGAAACTGTAATACATAATGATTATATAATATTGTACAGTTTTTGTTTTCATAAAAAGATGTTATTATATCTATGACTTGTAATATAGTAAAGTCTCGAATTTTCAAGAATTCTATTGAGAGACCACTTTATTAAGAGACCACTTTTTGGCAGTCCCTTGAGTGGTCTCTTAATACAATGTCGACTGTACATTTAAAAACATATTTGCAATGAATTAAGCTTTATTGCAAACTTTTTTGCTCGGACCTTTTTTAAAGAACAATTTGCCTGTAAAGATAAATGGTATCTACCCATATATTATCAGTATTTAAATGTTCGGGAAGATAATAAGGTTTAAATTTTCAAGTTATATCTGCATCTTAAACGTGATGATAATAAATTGCGATGGATTCATTGGAAGTTGTGGTCACGAATTTTATGGCTAGATAAATCAAGGCATAGAACAGATCTTAAGTTAAAAGATATCAACCGTTAATTTTATCTAGGAACTGTGATTCACAGAAGTTAACGTGTATCAATTTCGCATCTTGATATTAAACTCCAATCGGTACGTATCTGGGTAACTGCGTAATCATTTCTTTAACCGGTTGTTTTATTTTAAAAGTCTATATATTTTATACATAAAAGAAAAGCCAATGTTAGAACACAGCGGAATTATTTGCTTTAAAATATCGGTAATTTACGCGTTAATTTTCTATTTTTGAAATATATGTTTTCTTTCTTTTGCATATATTGGCTTATTACTTAATATCACATTTTTGTCACTGAAACGAATACATGATAACGGCATACACGTGTTTCATGGCGTTCAAATATTTGCTTTAGAGTATCCCGTATGCTTCTAATCAGAAAGAAATTGGAGCTGAATGAGAATTTTTTGTCATGAAAGTAGGAAAATATGTCAAGAAAGTAGTATTTGATTTCCATACAAAATCACTGTATCTGTACTTATTGTCAAAAAGTAACAAGAGCAAAAGATTGCTTAGATAATTGGAAATGTGTAACTTTTTATGAAAATTATAACAGGACACACAGAAAAGTAAGGAAATAAAAATATTTCTGGTGTATAATGGACCTTTAAGAACCATTTCTCATAAATGTATAAGTACATAAATAGGACATTTACCTGACCATTTTATTTCTGAAGGTAATTTCTATTTTCGAAGTTCAGAACTGTTCACTAAGTAGGGGAGATAGTGTGTAAGCGATCGGTTAACTAAATCGGTAGAGTCGCGTTACAATATTTCTATGGTATCTGATTCAAGTCCCGGTCAGACTGCTTTTTTTTATTATATTTTTGAGGCCCCACTAGAAAATATAACATTCCGTGCTAGATATAAGTGAAAAAAAAAGAAAAAAAAGTTGAAGTGATATGACTAACAAACCGTGACGCTCTACTACATCAAAGTAAGAAAATACCTAATTACAATTATCCCTAATAAAAAAATAAACATATATTCATGTCACCAACATGCACTTCCTCTCTACTGATAACTAACCTGTTTTCAGCTATTTAAAATAATGCACGTTTGTAACGTCGTTTTTCATTTTATATATATCCTGTCAAAATTTTTATTACGATACTTCTTTGGTGTACACTTGTTTACATTCATTATCACATTAAACGGTAATACAGGTTGACTGCCTAGTCTGTATAGATGCTGGATATGTATTTTGCGCTTCTTGAATAGGCTACAATTAAAGGACGACAACAGGTTGACAAAACATAATCATGATTATGGGATATGCCGTAACAATTGGTCCTGTGACGTTAAACAAGTCCCCGATAATCTTTAATTAAGAGTGTTTTTAATTCAAGATCAACGATTACGCTGTCGACGACACGTGGTCCAATTACTCGCTACTACTCAGAGAAATAGTAAAGTATCTTGAAAAATATGAAGTCCATTATTTTGCCAGTTTAGAAGGATATTGCCACTTAGAATAGAAACTGGTCGCTATATAGGATAAACGGTTAAACAGAGGCTATGTAGACTTTGACCCTCAAACCACGTAGAAGACGAAACACATTTCCTCTTACAGTGTGCCATGTAGAACAAATATTTGGGAACATTAAAAAAGTTAAACATGTAATATATCAATTTCCTAGAAAATGTGCTAGGTTTGTTGTAAGCACTGTAATTGAACCAATACTTTTTACTTATGAAAGACGAAATATATTATTTACGACATGATAAGACTAATGAATACCACACTCTAGATTTATTTATCTCTTGACTGTAAATTACCATAGGTATCATTTGTAATTACAGTGAGAATTTCGTTTACTTTTCAAGATATTGTTAATATATATATTATATCACATATCAAAGTACGTGTATTCATTTGTAATACAATACAGAAATAACACTCATCATTTCATACAATTCATTCCATTTAATACGTGTTAATATTTTTAAATTTCGTTATGAACCAAAATTTAATTTTACAAATGAAAGGTAGTTTAGAATTAGCGGCATTATTTAACATGAACAACTTTAAAATGGAATACATTGTTGACCTTTCATTTAATATGTTTTCATCTTTTTGCGTTTTTGCTTTTTAAAGATGTCGATATTAAAGATTCGGGTACAGCTTTATTAAAATGCGATAACATAACCACACGGAAAAACAAAGCGAAGCATACTCCAAGATTCATCAATCTGATTTACTTATCGCTCTTCTTAAGTTTGTAAGAAATATACAAATTGACTCAAATTCGTTTTCTATGTGTAAGTACATGATTTTGATTATGATTATTTTTTTTATTACTATTATTATTATTATTATTATTATAATTATTATAATTGTTATTATTATTATTATTATTATTATTATATGATTTCTGGTGACATATAGGCCTATGGGGCAGGGTGCTATGATTTTTGTTGTAGATGTGTAATGTAATAGATATGCACATGTCACGATAATAAAATACATACTTACTTAATTTACAAAATTTAAATACTATACAAATTTGTATTAAATATGATAATTATTTATTCACATATGTATTCTTTTAAAGATATATAGAGGATATTGAACGAGTGTAGGTTCAATACTGAGTTCAAGAGAGCCTCTGGCGAGGATAATATCATTATTTCATGAGTTCAGTAAATTAAGTAATAAAGCTACACGATCATGATATTCTTTTTGTTACACACAGAAAAAAGTATATTCATTTCATTGATAAGTACAAAACTAACATTCAGCACAAATTTACGCTTTGTCTGTATAACGCAAATGACGTCACGTCAAAATACATAAACGGCCGTGAAAAACCATGCTCAAGGAGTTGCCAAAACGCTATTGGTATCTGATTAATAATTTTGTACATGAACAAAAGAATATGAATTGCCAAACAATACTTTCAAAGATACATATACTTCATTATAATTTTGTAGCATAATATGTTTTCTTTGCTTTAAAATTTTCTGATTGCCTTTAAGTTTTTATTTAAAATCTGGAAACAAAATGATCCCTTGGAAGCATTAATCACAACAAAATTACAAGAGAATTGCAGACTTGGTTTGATTTAGTCTGTACATGTGGGATAATGTTAAGTGCAACATCCCTTACGCCCCTTGCACCGGCTTTAGCTGTACTCAATTCTCAAAACTCAATAGTGCTGGCATCAATGATCCCGAAGGACCAGAAAAATGTAACAACACTGAAGTGAAGTACTAGGAACTTTTTACAGCTGCCACATTCACTTGACACCTGCTGTTGTGAAGTATAAAAATCTGGAGACAAAGTGATCCCTCGGAAGCATTAATCACAACAAAATAACAAGAAAATTGCAGACTCGGTTTGTTAACTCACGAGGGATAATGTAAAGTGCAGCTTCCCTAACGCACCCTAGCACCTGCTTATCTGTCATTGCAACAAAAAACAGAAACACATACGCCTCTTTTTTATCTCCCAAAGAACATAACAACATGGAATATACTTTATACATTATACAGTTCAGATATACCATAACAAACTTTTGCAGTAAATTATCAGCTGCTGCACAGTGTTGCAAAGTAAGGATTATGTTTAGAATATTGAGGTTTCTTAGTATTTATCATTTAATAACGCATAATATTCATCAGAAAGATGATAATTATTGTGTGCCAAGAAAAAAAGAACAACAAAAATAAAAGAACAAAAGTATTCATGCCATATTTATTTGAAAACGCGACAATGTAGTTGTATATGTATACTGATAAACATAGCAAAGTACTTTTTGTCTCAGATATGTAATCAAAATATTCGTCAGACGACAATCATTGTATGTACATATACACAAATTTATATAATGTCATTTACAAAAGCCAAGTATGTCAAGCAAGCCTAGTAAAAACTGAATATATATATATATATATAATCCTGACGACGTTGTTATACATCGTATTCTTTAAAAAGAAGTTTAGATTTGATGGCAGCAGTATTAAATGATTCACAGAAACATTTTTTCAGAAGAAAGAAATCTTGTTAAATATTAAGGATAGTTAGGATATTTAGTTTTACATAGCCAGTAGTGTTACTTCTGAAATAGGGAAGAAACACAACTTGCATTCTAATAAAATATTTTGATTTTCCTCGCTCAACTTCTATAATCAAATTTCATTTGAAAGTTTTTGAATTTCTATTGGCTGACGTGTTTTATAACCATTTATAGCCATTTTATAACGTAATTAAATATAAAAAAAGAATCAGGGAATATGTTCCCTTATAAGAAAACAAATGATGATGAGTTTGCGTTTTCCTTCATGGAAACATGATTGTTTTGGTATATTCATCTTAACATAAATGTTCACTGTTATTCATGTTTTGTATAGATTAAGAGTATATAAAAAAGCTTAAATATCGCAAATCTAATTTAATAACACAGCAGTGTTCTTTGATGCACCAAATAGGAAGAGCTGAACACACGACACAATAGGGCAGAAGAATTACAATTATTTTTTTTATAAATTTTATACATGTTCATACTCATACAGAAATAATGACATATTCAAAGAAAAATTGACAATTGAAATTCGCAAAATCTTTGAGATCTTCGTTTTAAGCGTATGCATATATGCATGACTAACAGTCCGATAGGTCAAGGTTTGAAGTTCTGATTTATAACAAATCAAGACGATAAACCATCTTATTAACTGATATGGTAATTCTCTAACTCCGGAGACGTATTAAGGTTGCCAGGTGATACACATCATGGTAACAATTATGTGTTGTTTCTAATCTATTAGCTTCAATCAAATATTTACAATCTTGCACATGCAATGCATTTTTGTGAACATACTTTCAAATCCTTTGAAAGATGTTTAAGTAATTTGTTACTTTTAAGGAGTAGAACAGAATAGAAGTTTATCTTAGACTATAAGATATACAATTTTCATGTTGAGTAAAATAATTCTATTGCAGAAATATGAATCTAGATCATTTTTATTGATCTTAATCTTTTTAACAAGTGAATAATTAACTTTTTATATTAAAGTGCATTACTTATGTTGGTTCTTTTGTAAAGAATGCCAATTATTTTATTATAATATACATTCATGCTTTGTCATATATTTAATTTAACTGGTGTATATTAATTGTTTTTATAAACATAGAAACTTCAATTGCTTGAAATTCATTCAAAAAAAAACATACATAAACATAAGGTTCGCTTTCTTTGCTGTAATAAATTTCAATCAGTCTTTTTTTTGCTATAAGATACTAACATAAACTAATAATGGTAATATGCAAAATAAAACATTGTATGAATAATATTCGTCACAACATATATAGACACATCATAGATAAATCGACAATTTTCGACTCATTTTCACAAAACACTCCTGTTACGTATTACATGTAATGAGAGTCTCAAGAATGCATTGAAGCAGTTTACATAAAAAACGTTTACGTTTAAACACCAGCTAATAACAATGTTATAACACTGAAATCAGATTTTAAACCCATTAATAATTACTAGTATTGATTTATTTATAATTCAGTTATTGACAAGTATCCCACTAAATGTGTTCATCCTGTATCTGTCTTGAACTAACGGGCGATTAGAACTTGACGATGTTGATTTGACCCAAACTTTTTCTCCTGATTTTACTCTCACTAAAGCACCAAACGTATTACAGCCATGAGAAGCATCACCATAGTTAGCATCTGCTGCAATAACGTTACCTTCCAATACCAGGCCAAGAAATGCATATTTATTTTGCCATGCACATGTATGAATAACAAACTGGTACAGTCCTCCGACAGGTGCCGTGAAGATTCCTGTGGACGTGTCGTAACCTGTTCCCTCGTTAGTGAATGTCTTCTCAAATATCAGAATCTCATTCTTAGTATCAGGAAGCAAGTCTTTCAAGTGATGTGCATAAAAAGCGATCGGAGGTTGTTCGAGTTTTCCTGAGAATAGAAATAATATTTTTTTTTGTATTTCATATCTACAATATCTAACCCAATGGACCTATGCAAGCAACAAAACCTTATATTTATATTCGGCCAATATTTGTAGAGTTTAAATAATTCAAATAATTAAAAACTAGAATGTGTGAATGTAAACAAAATTATCTGGACGTATTATGAGAGTTAGGAATTTACATATGGAGAAACATTGTTTGTTATATATTATTGACCACGGGATATACCAATATAAAACATGAGTCAAGTTAGCAACAATTTAATTTGCTATGATCCGTTGTAGATAAATAGATATCAAACGCAATTGATATACAATAGGTAACAATACCTTGGAGTTGAATAAGTTTCTCTTTTTCAGCCTCGTTTCCACTAGTCAGGTTCTTTCTTGTTTCCTCAAATAATGTTTTGAACGATTCTGAAATAAAGTTAACTCATATCTAACCAACGTTCAAGTTCGTAAGTTTTCTACTAAGGATCCTATCTCTATAGCTGCTATAATTTCGGTCTCCTTTGGAAATAAGAAAAGTAAAGCATGTATCATTTATTACATTTTTGTATTATTTTAATGTCATTCGTTACATGCTCTGGTTATTTTTTAAAAACAATTAATGGAAATTTTCGGCGTATGTGTGATTTTTTCTGTAGAAACTCGTACATTCAATGTCATGTTTGCAACATTAATAGTTTTATACATTGTATATAGTTTACAAAAATTTAAATATTGCAGAAATATATTGTTTGTACCTTTTTTGTCTCGCATTGACTCACATTAACAAATCCAAATGGTTATTAAGATATACAATGAATTTTCATCTATATAACCAACAATTACAAATTTGTAAATTATTAGAAACATGCACAAAGTAAAAAGTTTATTTCTTATTTTATATAAACTATTTCGGTTATTAATAACATATTTTTACATCTCCTTAAAGGGTGCCATTTCGAATATAGTTCTTTAGTACATTGATTTTAGTACATCATTACGAGAAGTAACAACACCAATTTAACTGTGCAATATAATTGGCTGGGTAGAATATATATTTATCCTAGGTTAAGGTAATCGAAGTTTTACTGTATTGAAAATCATTGAATATGATACGCACGATTTTCTCGTGCGTCAGTAATATATAATAAAGTCGGATAGATGTGTATATCATTCGAGGTTGTCTGCATTGCTACACACGTTTATTTTACTCTATCGTGCACTGATACCCTCCCACCCTCCCGAAAAGTTCACCTAGTCATAGTTAATCTGTACAGTAACAATGAGTTTTTCTTGGTCCATTTTTATTCTTGATAAATCGTGTTAATCGTTTAAATCGACAAGCTAATAGAAAAGGAGAAGCATATTCTTACAACTGCAGAATAATTTTGCAAGGTTTATAATTGATTTATAAAATACATAAATGTGTTAATGGTAAATGAAGTATGGTATTATAAAGATGCATTTTTAAATTAATTCAGTCAAGTTTTTTTTTACGTTTTGGTTACGATTTGAATTTAATTAAAAATATTGTTAATTACTTAAGTTTATATTTTTCAGATTTTGTTACAAGAACAAGATGTACAACTTTCCCGGGATGTTCGTTACTTTCGAGAACGATTCTTTAGTTAGTGAAATACGATATCTTGAACTTTTCTGATTTCAATTTTTATAGTCTGTATATAAGAAGAGATTCTATATTTTATACGTTTTTGTAAATGTTCTGAACTTAAAGGTGAAAAATGTGCAGTTAATGAGCGTACATATTCGGCTTTTAATTACATTTTACATAGGTTCTTCAAGTGGGTTATTTTCATGGATTTTCTCATTAAATTATGTCAGAACACTTACGGAGGTGGTTGGTCTTGAGTTTTAGTTTCCAACTACATCCCCCTCCCACGATGGAGTAGGGTTGCGCAGCCGACTCGCAGCATTACTGACAGGGAAAGTACGTTCATAACTGTGTGTTTTCCATATTAATGTGCGTTATAAAGATATGAGATAATTGTCAAGAAAGTCATTTTAGATTACACCGATTTATGAAATGTTGAGATGTTAATGTCATGTATGCTGTTTCTAAGAACATGTATTAGTAATGTAGATATACGGCAATGTAGATAACAAATCCTAAATGTGAATTTATGTATTTGTTGTTCTTTCTTCCTTCGATTGACTTTATTATGGGATAAATAATTTATTTACGTTTGAGCGTAGCGAATTAGGGAATAAAGTAAAATAACATCTTATTTACACAATTATAAATCAATGTAATGAATCAAGCTCAGCCAAAAAACGTTGAATACAATATTTAAAAGAGGGGGTGTATACAAAAGCTGTAATTCAGTGTATAAAGCACGAGCATTACATCTCATAAGTTTGGAGCTGTCACGCTAGGGGGAGTTACTCAATTAACGTTATATATTTAAAATTCATCGTTTAGCTCCCTTGCCTGAGACACCACAAAAATACAATAGTTTGTATATAAAGTATCTTAAACTTAGCATTTAGAGTTGTTTTTTTTATAAGAAATGTATATTTTATTTGATATACTGTTCTATTATACCTTCTCTGCCTTTGATCTCTTCTACTCTCTTCAACATCTCGTCCGTTATGTTCCCTCTCATATCGGCAAACATGTCCGTAAAATCAGCAACTGTTTGTTTAATGTAACCTAATGTACTGATGATATTATCCTCAGTTTTCTTAATTTCATTCACCATTGTTTCTACCTTAATTTCAGTTCTTATCATTTTCTCTAAAAGCTGTTCTTCATATGCAAATTTAGAACATACAGGCTCTCTAGCCTCTGAAAAATGATAACTATATATTC
>NW_026860324.1:0-16799 GCF_026571515.1 Ruditapes philippinarum | reverse complement strand
AATGATAAAGGTTCCTCTGGTAAGGAAGATTGGGTTTTACTATTTGAAATGTTTTGATAGGATTGGATAAAATAAAGGTATTTATGTATATGTTTTTATTTGCAATCGCCAGAAGAATTTGTTATTCCTTAAACTTTATTTTTCCAATTTACATGCTTTATGGTCATGCTAAATTTTTATCATGAATATTGCATTTTTAATTGTTTTCAGTTTTGACAATCAATTCAATTTGTAAATAATATATACTATGAGCTTTATCACAGATCTGAAGATAAACAAAGTGTAATTCTTCATAAGCATTCTCTAGTTCATATGATGTTGATCAAAATGAATTGTTTCTTTGCGTTTAGGTTGTTCTACCTAACCTCTACATATAAATTGATGTTTGCTGTCAAAAGAAATGAATGATTTGTATCATTTTGATTCCAATGATAGCAGTTTGTTAATCAAGTTCCTAGAGCATTATATTCTATGAATCATACATATGCACTATTAACAGGTATGCTCAAAGCATAGTTTAAGAAAATAAATACTATGCATCACTCAGCATTCGTAAACAATATAACAAAGAAAAATGTTAAACAATATTTTGCCAAAATATTAATAGTTGTTATATGATTATTTTTTAGGAATGAATTTAAGTACAAATATTAAGCTGTTAAAACTTTGCTACAGGAATCATTCAACCACCATTTTTTCTCGTATGATCAGAATCTCACTTTAAAAATCTACGTTTGCCCTTTCTTACGGTGATGCAAAGGCGACATGTGTGTGTGTTTTTATTTATCTCGAGCGCACGAAATACTAAGTCGTGGTCACGAGTTACTAAGTCATGGCCACGAGATAGCTTAGTCGTGGTCATTAAATACTATGTCGTGGCCACAATTGCTAAGACGTGGCCCCGAGATAGCTAAGTCGTGGCCACGACTTAGTATCTCGTGCCAACGACTTAGCTATCTCTTGGCCATGACTTAGTAACTCGTGGCCACGACATAGTATCTCGTGTGCACGAGATAAATATAAACACATACATGTCACCTTTGTGCCACCGTACTTTCTTTTTCAAAGACAAAAATATTTCCTAAGCAAATTATATTACCTTATATAAGTTGTCGATGTTGTAATTGTGCTTTAAAAACGAGTGTTATTATTCAGACGGTAAAATTTGTACTAGATATATTCTTTTCATACTTTTACAATTCTTATTGTTTTCTTTTGCGTGCAATTAACAAAACACATCTGTGTAATGTCAATATCAAGTAATACGAGACGATAAACTTAGACAAAATATATTTTCAGTCGAACTAATTCACATTTGCATTTTCAGATCGGAACGAAAGTTTTTTTGTGAAGCTTTTAAAGGAGTGAATGTATAATTCTAGTCAGTTTACGAGTATGTTGAAAGCACTTCTGAATTGAAAATAAATTGAAGGAATTATCACAATTGGTAAGTTTCTCTCGTCTTAAAATTATGTTATTGTTGAATCACTTGAGATATATAGTATAACAACACAAATAAAAAAAGAAATATAATATTTAAAAGTTTTTACTGATTTGGATTTATAACACGCTTTTTAAAGATACTGTTATCATATTTTGATAATTTTACAGTGAAATTATCAAAAGTAACACTAATATATATATAATGTATTTTAATGCAAATTAAAAACATTTAAATTTTTACCGTGTGTAAATGAAAATTTAGTAAGAATTATACTTCTACGTAAGTAAAAATGTACATGATTACGGAAAGCATATAAATATTTGAAAAATAATGTTAAAAATGAGGCAAACTTCGATAAAGTTTACATAATTATTTTTCAACATTAAAGCTCGACGTGGAAAGTACATTTATTGTCAAAATGACATAAGGTCAATTAAAATATGGCTTTAATAAAAAAGGGTAATTATTTCATTTGCATACTAGATCAAAATATATTTCACTTGTTAACAGCCTGGTGCTATATTTGGAGTCGTGACTGCTGCCATTCATAAAAAATATTTAACAATCTTAAGTTCATTTGTGAAATGCTTCAATCTTGAGTGTTAAACGAATAAATATCTTCTATTTCTCAAAAATAGAAGAGTGCGATTTACATTAAAAATAAAGTGATTCTATTGTGAAAGAAATGTTATATTGCGGAAGTATCTTAAGCCCTGTTAAACAATGTAGAACTAAGAGATATTTGTGAGATTTGTAATGTAAACATCAAGTGAAATGAATAAGTAAACGATATTTAAGACTAACAGCTTTACAGTTGCATAAATTTGATATTTACAGCAAAAAAATATTTATTTTTTTGGTCCAACATGAAAGCATTTCCCCTTTTCTTTGTCGAGAAACGTTTGAACTCTGCGGTTTGTTGTATGTATAGGCAGGCAGGCAGGCAGGCAGGCAGTAAGTGTATGTTTGGTGTTAATGTTTACAAAAATCTAATAGTTCAGCAAATGCCCTATTTTTAACATAAACACTGATATTATAGCTTAAGAAGGTTCACGAATTCTTCTTAACGCCATTTTTTTAACGATCATTTTTGTAATATGTCTATAAATATATTGCCCACCTACATCATCTACTATGTATTAAAAATAGACCATAGATCAAACATTTCACATGAAATGTCTACATGATTCTGACCTTTCAATATGTCTATAAAGTAATAAGTAATCTATAATTTACACCTACATATATCACATCTACATCTACATGGTATATCACCGATATACACCGATATGTTAACATATTTTTTTCGCCACTTATTATAGCTTCAAGTGACATATATCTATCAATTTCGCTGTTTGATTAACTGGAATTTGTATTATATTTCAAGAGATTGACAATTGTGATAGTTTTTGACCAATAATTGATGATAATAAAAAAGTTAAGGATAAATTATAAAAATTTCCGAAATTATAAAATACTGCTACACTCGTTATTAAAGTTGAGCAGTACAGGTACATTCCGAACTATATTTACAATGATTACAAAAATCTATTAGATATCCACATACTGCCAGTTTTCAATCACAACCACTTTTCAATCATCCCTAGAAATTCTTTATTTTTGACCTTATTTGTCATGTAACCAAACTATAAGCACATCTTGTATTTACCTTGACTACATTTATCAGCAGCAATGTCAATTATGGTGTTAAAAAAGAAAATGCTAGCATTTTAGTTCAAAATATGTGAAATGTGTGTTTTCCACTAATCCTTTATTTACCCAGTTACAAATCACAATAATTTTCTAAAAATAATTGATTTACAGACTCAGTTTTTTGTCAGTCTGCAGAAATAGATATTAAGTTGACAACTGTTTCAATATCATTAAGTCATAATGTATACTGCACTTCAAAAGCTATAATTTTAATATGTACATATTTTACCATACAATTCTTAATTGGAAGGTAATATGTCAGTAAAGTAACAGTCACTTAACCAAGGAAAAACATTCTCTCTGGTAACTTTTCAGAAAGCTGTCACTAGAATGGGGTCATATAGACCCTAAGATCCTAAAAAATTCACAAGAACAGGCTTTTTCTGTTATGCACATTGAGATGTACATCCATACCCCAATTGTGACAGCTTTACTACTGCAAATAGATATATCAAGATTGAAAAATGGCATTATAAATAGGTTAAAATTGTTTATTACCATTTATCTGAAGTTGAGTTTGTCAAAATTTCTTCAAAATACATAACTGGTTATATATTTTAACATTGTATGACAATTTTTATGTGGTACAGTTTATATTTTGTTAACTGATTGAAAAGTGGTTGTGAAATTTTGAAGAAGAAGAAAATGGGTCAATAATGATTTGTCCTCGATTCATAAATAATAATTCAGATAAAATTTAAAAAGTTTTTGCATTTATTAGCTGAAATGATAATATTTGCTGAATTGTAAGAGAAATTTTATTTTTATAATTTCACTGTCAGTTATTATAGAAAAATCTGTTAGCTGATCGGAAAGAGGCAGTACGGGGATATATATATACCGTTTCATTTTTATAATAAATAGATACTTCACATTTGATAAGGCAACATTTAAGCATATGTAATAAGGCTTTAATTCTTTAACAGAAATGCTTAGCAACATACGGCAACACTACCATTCTTTGTTAATAAAAAACGAAAAAAAAGAGGCAAGCTAAAACCATCTTTCATTTTATAAATGGAAAAAAGGTATCACGAAATGTGCAAAAATCTGTTGCAAATGTAGATAAATGTAAACAAATAATATTTTGACTTCATAAAAAATGATAATATTATACAAAGTACGAAAGGGAATAATAAGCCTAAAGATAATTCATTTTGAAGTTTATGGCCAATGAGTTACCACGATTCTATCAAACGTTAGCATTTTTATTGGGCCTAAGTGCCTTTAGATATCAAAGCATTTTATTCAAAGCAATCAACTTGTCGTCATTCATGTCACTAGTTAATAAAACAAAAGATAGCTATGTCTATCAAATGAGAATCGCTACTATAAAAATGAGGTTTCTGTTTGATAAAGCCTTTTACAATACACTGTTAATAACGTATGATAACATCTCATTTCTTCCGTTACCAACACAATCTTAGAAACAGTAAATTCCACAGTTATGATTTGTCCTTCATCACATCTTTGCAATCATATATTAAAAGGAAAAGAGACATAAAAAATAACAATATTCTTTTTATAATTCAAAAACGAACTAGGGAATAGAATATTGTATGCCCCCCAAAGGGATGCATAATATAATCGCACCGTCTGTCCGTCTCTCCGTCCATATGTGCGTCCCAACTTAATTCGTGTCCGGACTGTAACTTTGCCATACATTGAATGATTTTAAAATAACTAGGCATAAATGTCTACCACATCAAGATTATGTGTTGCGTCCAAGAATAACGCCTCTACCTCAAAGTTCAAGGTCATACTAACATTTTGAAAGTTTACATTATTACAATTAGAAATAATAGGTACACGGGCTTTAACTTTGTCATGCATCGAAGGATTTTAAAATAACAAGGCATAAATGTCTACCCTATCAAGACGATGTGGCGCGACAAAGACCCATGTCCATACATTCAAGGTCAATGGTACACTTGTAGTTTGAAGGAAGTCATTCTGTCGAGAAGAGTATGAAGATACACATTCATGTCCGGACTGTAATTTTGTCATGCATGGGTGGATTTTAAAATGACTTGGTACAAATGTCAACCACATCAAGACAATGTGTCACACGATCATGTTGAAGTTTCACAATATCACAATTAGAGTAAATAGGTACACATCTTCGTGTCCGGACTGTAACTTTGTCATGCATTGATTTATTTAAAAACCACATCAAAGCAATGTATTGCGTTTAAGAATTACATCCTTTCCTCAAAAGTCAAGGTCATTCTAACATTTTGAAGTTTCACATAATCAGATTAAGAATTAATCGGTACACACAATCATGCCCGAGCTGTAACTTTGTCATGCATCGAAGGATTTTAGAATAACATGGCATAAATGTCTACCATAGAGAGACGATGTGTCCCACATTAAAATCATGTCCCAAAGCTGCATTTGTGTTTAAAGATTAAGCTTTTTAGAGTTATAAAATATAACATCAGTAAACGTAGTATATGATTTAATACAAAGAAAATTCAAAACGAACACCCGTAGGACTAGGCATAATATTCACATTACAGAAGTTTTCCAATTGTTAAAGTATGTAGTAAGTAATCCTGAACTGGTGTTTGGTTAACATCTTCTTTTTTAAAAGAGTGGTAGACGAATCATTGGATACATCTTAATTTCTGAATAAAAAGAGGTTGTTTTGGTAAGTAGTCACCTGATTTTGTTTTTTAAGACCGAGTTGTCCTACTATTAAATTATCGAATTCAAACACGGAGGCAAAATATTTATCTCATGGTAATATTAAACCGTATGTTGAAAACATGTATCAAAACTGAAACTGCAAAGATTGTCAAACATGTCTGGCAAAATTGAAAATATTTCAGGTTCGATTCAATTCAGTATTTAATGGCATTAGTACGTGCAAGCTATCGTACAAGCATTCTAGCCCCGGTGTTGCCATAATTAAACTTTTAAAAAGAATAATGACGATTGATCAAGAATATCAAAAACAGGCAAAGACGTGTTTATACGGTTTAATATTGAATGTTAAAATTCCATACCATTCCATGAACACTCAATAATGTATCCAAAAACGAGGAATAAAATTAATTTTGGAAAGATGATCTTATGTTAGGGAACCTGATGGAATGTTGGAAATTACACTTCGTGTGACTGAATAATTATACCAAAACAGCAAGTCCATTAATCTAAGTACAAAATTCGATAAAAAAGACGTTGATAAAATATTTGAATTATGCTGCACAGGTAGATAAACGTAACCATGATTTTTCTCTGCCATAATTATACAAGATCGTAAAAAGATAAATAGAGATATCTGATCTGATGCCTGTGTTTTCAAAGAATTATGATAGAGAAAACAACAAGAATTTAATTAAATGTTTACAAATAAGATGTTTGATAATGTCCCCAATGTAATTTATGGTGCGACATTGCATGCTGAGCTTCAGTTTGCGTATTTGTCTTTAAGAGTATTTTCTGCAATCGGTGAACTTGAACTTTTAATTATTATGGTGTTCTAGCTTTTGACTCAGATAAAAATAAGTATTTTCACGAGTCGGTTTCAAGTATTGTGACGTTTCCAAATTCAAATAAGTAATAAACATCATGGTTGATTTAGAAACAGAACAAATTTGCTGCCATTCAGTAGCTCAAAGTCTCTTTACTCAAAATACCGTGTATGTCGAAGAAGGTTTAAAGCCATCAAAATTCCTTCTGTATTTACTTAACATTGTTTTACATTTTTAACGTCATATATATTTTTACAGATGAAACATAAACTATATTATATTATTAAATTCTTTTTTAATGTCCGAGGAGGTTAAAAGCACATAACAAGTCGTGACAAAACAAACACATAAAGACAATGTACTTAAAGCATTTGGGGTACGAACAAAAACAAATTACTTAAATTTAAGTCTTACAGATGTTAACATGATAAAAGGGTTATCTTTTCATTTAGTTTAAGGGAAAAGCATGGCGTGTGCTTCTTCATTTTGTAACCAAGTAGTCATTGCTCGCCATCAAATAATTTGTATAGCATAGTTAAATCGGAAATAATCAATCAATGAAACGAAAAGAGGAAAGAGCTTGTCAAAGAACTAATGGTTTTCCTTTTCGTTCATTTGAATGACCAAGATTGTTTCATGGTGGTTTTTTTATCATGATTTGATTGAAATAATTATAGTTTAATTTACAAAAATTTATTCTTCCGAATTAACGTTTATATGGACTATTTGTTGGCAAGGAATATGAGCTAGTGTTATTATTATCAGTAAAATCGGGTTAAATGGTAACCTTTTGTTTATTGCTAAACTTTTATGATTTCGATAGTGCTCTACAGTTATACTTACCGTGTACGAATATTTTTTCTAACAAGATGAAATTACTTTGATTTTTTAAACTAGCAAGTTAGAGTATATAATAAATTATTGCTAGGCATTATTATATTTCAAAAATACTAAGATTAAGGAAACATTAGAATTTTCTTTGACACATAATTATCTAATTTAAACTACCTCTTAATTGAATGAAAATTACTGTTTGAGCCATTTCAGTGGTCCTGTTTGTTTTATGCCATATTTTCATTGCCTCAGTTTGTCATTTTGTTCAATACATATTACATTGATATTTTCTGACAAATGGATATGATATTGAGGTCACGATAACGTGTAGCTAAATAGGTATGGTATATATGAAAAACTATACAATTATTTTACTGCAATTTACTTTCAACATGTATGTTTCTGTCAAGGTGAAATATGGGACTGGAATGTTTTTGTCTAAAATATCAATTGGATTTTTTGACTGAAACCACGATAAAAATTCCGATATATGTCTACCACTTCTCGCATTGTGACTTACATTTGTGCTTATCTATCACAGAGGAACGCATAACTTTATTTTCAATGCTTATCCCATGACAGCTGTTGTATGTTGTTTATAATTGCATGTTGTTTGTTATTATATGTTGTTAAATGCGTATTGAAAACTTTGCGAGAACGCTGCGTTAATTTACTGCTTAACTTCTGTCTGTTCATCAAATCAAGGCAAATGCATTTCTGAACATAAAACCATGCATCAATTCCTATTTTATTCCGCTCTTCTTAACTCATATAAAAGCAAAAACGCAGTCTTGTCGATTTTCTATCACTCATTGACATTACTTTCTAAAGTAGTTTATATGCCTTTAAAGTACATTTATACAAAAAGCTATACGAGTTTATCTGTTGTAAGAACTTTTTGCCGGCTTTTATAAATCAAACCACTGAATGTACTGATGGGGAGGCTATGACAGAATGTTTCATACTTATAGTTTCTTTTCTTTTTGCTTAAAATGTGCTGTTATTCAATTATTACCAAAATAAGAAGATATGCACATTGTGTCATTTATCCTTACTGTTGTGTTCAACCATTCATATATATGGTTAATATGGTTGACTATTCATTTTGTTAATATTCCAGAACATTTCATTGAGTTCTACATTCGGACTGCTAATCCTGCAAATTTTGAAAAACCTAAACTGTCAATAATCAATGACATAGCAGAAAGTATGACGACTGTTCATTATAAGATAACAATAACATTTTACAACTGACTGTTCCTTATCAAAATATTCTAGGACTGTTTATCATAAATACTTTATGTCATTTTAATATCATTGAATGATAATAACAACTGCAAGTTATGCAACATTTTTATTGAATATAAAAATTATACATATTTACATGTCATGTACCATAATTGAGATCAATAAAATACTGTCTTGTGATGAGTATTAATATCCATGCTCTACGGACAGAAAGATGTCTTCTTCCGAAGCAGATCTGGAGTAAAATCACGTTTCAGAAAATTATTCCCATTTCATTACTCGTCGCTGACTTTGACGGCTTCGGATATTTATTTAAACTAAATATTTCTTGAAAAAATACATATCTGCAAAGCTTATTCAAAATTGAATCAACCTAAGTGAAAATTGATCAGGAAGTTATATCTTCTTTTTTTACCGCCAACACTCAACCAACTTATGGTAGTTCATAGATAGATTCTACATGTATCTTTTAAACCTCACTAGCTTGAAATATAACTGCGGAAAATCTATTGTTAACAGGTTATTACGTAGGGTTTTCCCTGTCGACCATTTCCCGCAAATAGATGAGAACATCGAAGCGTCAGTGCTATGAATGGTGTTATAATTTATAAATAGCGTGTTTTGGAAGTTTTTTGTTGAAACTTCTCCAAAATCCCTCCAGAGGCGTGCACGTCGCGGAGAAGGCACACGGCAGGTCAAGGTCAAGTCATCTCAAGTACCAGAGGTGATTGGTTGACCTGTCGTGACTTACTCTGGAGGTTTGGTGCTAATGAATGCCGTTTTTGTTGTCGTCAGTCAGGAAGTTGATGCCTTGCCAGTATTGTCGTCTCCTTTACCACCAACGAACGAAGAATGGGCTACCAGGAAGATTCGGCTTGAAAAAGACGTCCCCGATGCTATAATCTCGGACATATGGTTATTCCGGCCCCGAGTATATATAAACTTAAACACACACACTTTTGTTGAAAACAAAACAAAAAACAACAACACATTTTCTGTAGTATTTTTTCAAGTGTTGTAAAATGAATACGAAATTCCTCTTATGCCGCCGATTATTTTTAGAACACAAACATATAAGTTTTTTTATTTGATTTATTCAAATAAACATTAATCACTTCAGCGCCCGCAAATATCGTTTTCAAATTAAAGTTTCGTAAGATATGTTGATGAATTCCCGATGCTAAACTGTAAGTCATTCGTATATATATGCGTTTTTTTGTTGTTTTTTGTTGTTGTTTTTTAAGCCTCTTATTCTTTGATATTTTTTATTTATCTCATAATCTGTATTGAAAATTTGAATTTTATTATTTATTGATATCTGTGATTAAATTGTATGTGTATATGTCTATTCCCTGAATAAATCCATACGATTTCACATGGACTATCAAATTATGATGCGTTGCCCTAGAATTAAATAAACTTTCTAATTACACAATACGGGATCATTCATTTGATTGAAGACTGATCTTTGCGTCTTTCTCTGAAATAATTATTTCCTTATTAAAATATATTTGACCACATATTTCTGTCATTTAACTGTTCACTTTACAGCTATATGATATAGCGGTTTATGAGCGTTTTCCGCGTACAGCCTCCTAGGGTGTACTAATAAGTTAGTTTTCCTTAGTTATCACGCAAGCACGATCCATGTCTCTGATGTAAGCGACAATTTACCATTATTTGTCTTTAAAAAATATTAAGGACTATTAATGGTTTATATCAACAAAAGAACATGCATGATATTGAGACTACGGTGTTGCAACGTTCTAGTTAATGACCCGTCATAAACAGTTGGTCGCTGCGTAGTAATTTGAAAATTGTTATCAAAAATAATAAAGAATATTTGCCACCTAATTAAATCATTTACTTATAAATTTTCATTTATGCTTTTTGTTAAAAAATTATTGATAAAGTTATTATGTAGAAGGGTTTTCATACTAGAACTGTTTATTACAGACGTACGTATGCCTAAACCTGATTACCGCGGCAGTATGACGTCACGGAGTAGTGATTTTGAAAAAATAACAAACAAAAATCAAGAATTTTTCAGAAAATTATTATCTGATATGAAATTAAAGAATGAAAATATTTTCATATTGTAAATGTCTTTGATGAGTGATGAGTCAGCTTAGAAAAAAATCAAGGTACTATTTTTTGACCTGATTACCGCAGCAGTAAGATTTGACGGACAGTTATTAACATTGGGTCGGCATAGCCTCCCCAAAAAAGTAAAACAAACAAACTTCCGAAATGCCTTTATAAAAGAAACATGTTCGTATCATTAAAATGGAATGACACATACGCAAAATAATTGTTAAAACCTTTTAAAAAAGCAGCATACTTATTTGGTTAGGAATATATGATTCTTTTTACATACAATATTCATGTGAGAGTTAAATTACAGAGACATTTTACGACAAAACATTATGTAAAACCAACATAAAGATTATAAAAGCAACATTATTTTAATTGTTTATTAATTTCATATAAATATTACATAAGATATAGCTTAATACCCTTTAGAACATTTTGCTCAATACTAATATGTCACCTTTTATTCAAAAGCTGATTGGATTACCTAAGTTGATTTATTTCCTTTTAATAACATTGTCTATCTTTGAATGCTTTCTATTTGATTTAACTAGAAACTATTTGTCACATTATAGAAAATGCTTTTGCTATCAATGCTATTTTCTAATACATTAGTCTGACATGTTTGAATATGATGAATGATGTGTCTGAGTGCATCACTAAAATATCAAAGTATATTATCAAAGCAATCAACTTGTTTTCTACGACGATAATATTAAATAAAAAGCTATAGATAGTTTCATCTATCAAATGAAATATCACTTATTTCAATTAAATAAATGTTTTCTACCATACCCCTTACAATAACACTGATAACATATCTGACCTTCCATTGTCAAGAAAATCAACAAATAGGTGAATACTTCAACAATGTTTTATACAATGCATGTATATAACAAAAGCATAACCTGACATATCGCTCACCCTGTGTGATCGTAAGAGGTAACTAAATGGGTTCGAACAACTTGAGTTCATGAACCTCTTAGCTCCAGCAGGCAAGGTGACTTTGACCCCTGGTGTTGCTTTAAGTGTAACACATGAGTCCAGCCGAAATCATAGTACCTGTTTCTGGGCCATATAACTAAAATTATGTTGGTGCAAAACCAAACCAAATAAACAAACAAAAAGTCCTTGATTGAAATGGATACAGTATATTAGTTATATCAAAGAAAAGCATCATTTGTCGCAATTTTACCCCGTGTATTTCAATTATTACATTCTTACTTATACATGTATTATTGTTTCTATATTATTTCTTTTGCCGATAGTTGATTCTTTCTGTCATTGAAAATTAGTTTGCATACACTTTTTTATTTATATGTATAAAAAGTACATAAGTTCTTGCATCAACAGGATATAAATTATTGATAATAATTATCGATGGTGTTTACAAGTCGGTGGTTAATGTTTGTAACGAGATAGATTACTTGTAGCCGAGAAGTATCAATAGTAACAAATAGAGGAACATCTTTTCAGTTGCAGTCGTGAACAGAGCATTTACTAGATAGCGGCAAAGTTGACACTGCTTAATCTAGTGAAATGTACAACAGTATGTGGTTCGCATAAGAACTATAGGATTTTGATTGAATTTGGTTTAAAAAAAAGTAAATGTGTATCAACCGAAGACTTGGATAATTTTGTAAGTTAAATATAATATAATATAAATCACAATTTTGTTAAACATGAATTACTTTTCTACTAACATGGTTCTTAGTTCAAAAAAAGAATGACAAGCTATTTGAATATTGTTTACCTCTTTAATTCTATATTTTTAAGCAATCAGATTCAAAAGTAAGATTTTGTCTTTGTCTATTTATATGATTATTTAACGAATACAGATATATAATGAAATGTTCTGTTTAAATTTCTAACATATAAGTTAAAACAATAAATGTATTCTTTCTTTCTTAGTATGTAATTGGATGCAGATTAAATACTTATAGCCTCTTGTACAAATATATAAAAAGGTAACTACTAATACTTTACAATTTTGAACGTTCTTTACCCCATTTATATCACATCATTTCTATCTAATCATAAATAAGGATTGAACGGAAATCTCTTATATAAAGACTATGTTGCTAAATTATTACTTTATGATAGATAAAATAAAAAAAAGAAATAATAAAAAAATGTTCATATATTAGTATTGGTTGTTTGATAATACCTTTAATGTATTTCGTAATTTTAGAAATACTGGTATTAGTATTTTTAAAAATATATTGGTATAATTTTTACAGCCGTTTGAGTCCTATCAATAATTCAAGTATTATTTCTCAAAACCTGTTTCCATTTTAGTGCTGTTTTACTGTATCCCGAAAGTTACTCATTGACCATAAAAAATATCTTGCTTTTTGAATTTTGAAATTTAGTATGTACAAGAAAAGTGATTATTTTGTATGGAAGTGAGTATTTTGTATGGAAGTCAAAATACTACTTTTGTTACATTGGCTTTTTTTTTAAGACAAACTATTTCATATACAGCCCTACTTTGTTGAGATGATAATCGTTATTCATGCTCTTAATCCATTTTTAAAATAGAACGCAATGAATGTATGTTTGTCCTTAACATGTCCTCATTTCTAAAAGTGTAAGTACCTTTAAGATATGCATATGTACTGTTTATTAGAATAACAATTATTTTTATTTCTTCTCATATTTTATGACTTGAAATAGGTTGAAGTCGTGTCAGGACACAATTCGTATTATTATAGCAAAAGCAATTAACTATGCCTTTCAAGACATGTATAGCCCGTTAAAATTTCTTTTTTTTTTTTGGAGGGGGGGGGGGGGCATGACGTGTGCTTTTAATAATTTGAAATGATGATTAAGCTGACATTAATCAAAGAATACATGGAGACAAATTCAATCGAAATTAACCAATTGACCAGTTCATCAGCTGAATCTTGCCATTTTTCGTCTGTTTTGAATATCTTTTATCAGCCAAATTAGGTTCTATATTTTTGAATAAATTAAAGAAATCTTTATCAATGAGCAGAAAGGTTGTACTTATTTGATCAATCAAAGACTGTTAGATATGTATAAGAAAGAATTGCGCACTTGAGTACCCATAGTTTCTACAGGTACGAACGTTGCATTTTTATTATGTGCTCCAATTTGATCGAATATTCTTATATAATAATAAAAAACAAATATTTATCAGAAATGATTTCTTTTTATCTCGCTTAGTTCAAAATAGCATGACAAGCTATTTAACTGTCTTTACCTCTTAAAATTAGATGTTAAATAATGCCTTAAAATCAATGTAATTTGTCATCTTCTTAGTTTGTATGAAAAGTGACTTGGTTGTAATTGAAATGCCCATTGAACGCCAAATATTGATTTAACCATAATTGTTTGAAAACTTTCACATTGTAGTGTCGTTTCTAAAGTTACACATTGGCCATAGAGCTGGACATACTTTTGCTTAAGTATGGAAGACAAAATACCAAATTGTTACATATGACAATTTTAAAGACACATATTTTCATATATGACGGTCATAAACGTTGAAAATGCTCCGAATCCGTTTTTATAAATAGAACTCGACAATATTTTGTCATTTCTAAAACATAAACCAATGTCCTCATTTCTAAGGGTTAAGTACCTTTAAGATATGCATGTGTACTGTTAATGAGAAAAAAACACTTCATTGTTTTTATTCCTTTTTATATTGTTATGATATTAAATATCGTGAAGGTCTATCATTGTTGTAAGGCACAATTCGTAATATTATAGCAAAAGCAATTAAAACAATGCCTTTCAAGACATGCATAATCTTTTTTGTTTTAGAAAGATTTCGTGGGCAAAGCATGACCTGCGTTTTTGTTGTTATGAAATGATGATAAAGCTACCATTGCTCGCAATTAAAGAATGTGTGTAACATAATTTAATCGGAAATAACCAATTGACCAGTTCATCTGGTGAATCTCTTCATACGTTTGTGCATTTTGAGGATTTTATGAACAACATCATTTGCATTTGGTAAAGTTTAAATTGATTTGACTGGAATAATTAAGGTTACTTTTTCTTTCAGAAAAACATCACTGCTGGAATTACAATTCAATTGTGTTAAACTCAACACTTTTTTTTCAAATTTGTAATATGAGATAGAACAATTTTGTCACCAAACGCAAGATCGAAATTCAAGAAAATTGGCTAATATTGTTTTACAACTTTATGAAAGAAGACATAATTTACTTTATGATGACCGACTTCCATTCTTTAGACACATTCTGATATCTGGTTAGATATCTTATTTTTTATGATATATACAATATAAAAATATGGTCTTATTCTAAAATAATAGTTTTTCCATTTGAATTTATAACCACAAACAATTTCGCCCATTATTAGCTTTTTAAAACGTTTAAAATAAACAAATAGTAAGTGATGTGACCAAAATGTGGGTCAATTATTCCAGATAATCAGCCTCTGTCACTGTGCTTAAATCTTATGCGTTACTTCGTTCTAAGGTAATGGAGCAAGTCATCTATTTCTTATAATTGGAAATGTCAACAAATTCAAGCTACTGATGGAGATGCACAGTCTTTGTATAAGTCAAATGTAAGAATTGACACAAACTGTCACTAGTGTAAGTTACTTTTTGAGCATAAGATCTAAATGACATTAAGTCAGGACGATTATCAATGACATCTTTTCTGAGAGACAGAATTTTGCAGTTTTGCAGCTGTCTTGAGTTACATAAAATGAATTAGCAAATGCAGCACTTGCAGCTGCCCAAGGTAAAATAAAGAGAATTTGCGCGCATTGCAGCAACAGTTTCAGAATTTTAATACCAGTGATACGCAGCAATTCGTATTAGACCTCAGGATAATTCTTTTTGTAAGGAAAGGCCTTAGATGTTGATATTAATTTAATTTCCACCAGAAAAAACACCTGTCGTAAGTATTTTGTTTTTTATTTTAATTCAAACAAATCAAATGATTGAATGATGATTAAAGTAATTATTTACTTACATCAGTGCAAGTGACTTTTAACTTTATTCCATAATAGTCCGTTTGTATTTAAATTGTTTGAAGATAGCAAAGCAAATTCCTTATTTATCACAGAATTCTGAAATGTAAAAAATATATCAATTCAAAAATGAAATAAGTGTATTAAAAGAAGAGGAGGTTTAATGATTACCTTAACGTTGACAAAGCATTGACATGAATTTTAGAAACACATATCATTAGCAAATATGTGTATGCTTAAAATTATTTTGAGCAAAAATTCTATTGATTCAAATTGTTTGTGTACTGTTAGCGACATTTTGCTTTATTTCTTTCTTTCTTTAGGTTAAGTCCACTAGAATCAACCTGTCAGTTGGTTGACGTAAGAAATATCTAACAAATTAATGCAACATTTTGCAATTCATTCTATTAAATGCATTATCGATACATATCTGACGAGCTTATTCTTATAAAATGTCAATCTTCATCAATCCCTCCATTTGATGAACTGTTTACATGCGACCTTGCTTTATTTCATTCTGACTTCAGATAAAGTACACTAGAATCAACTTGTCAGTTGATATAAAGTTGATGTTCGCCGCAAGAAATATCATTCATTCCATAAAGTACACTATCAGTACATATTTGCCGAGGTTATTTTAATAAAATATCATATCTTCATCTTTCCCTCAAATAAGATAAGCTATTGCATTTTTTTTCATTTGCTTAAGGGTTCCGCATTAATACCTTGTCAACAGATATATATCAAACTCGGTCCACTAAATACGTTCATTTTATCTGTAATATATCTCTTATTAGTACATGTATAAGACGCGAGACAATATGTATATTGACAGTCAATCACATTTATCAGCTAGATACTAATGATTAAAATCGATTCACTAATAAACAACATCTGTTTATTCCTCTGAAGATTTAGATATGTCATATTGGTTTAATGTGAACAATATTGGTTACACGAGGAGCATCTTTTATTAATCTGTAAAGTAAATTTTTAATTTTACAATTAATTCG
>NW_026860323.1:0-41690 GCF_026571515.1 Ruditapes philippinarum | reverse complement strand
ATCTCTTATGCAGAGAATATTAAAATTCTTGCGATCATATAAAACGTACTTTACAGTGCAAATGTTTCCAAAACGACATTCTCTACGCTCGAGACAAACAAAAAGCAGAAAAGAAATCACTAGAAAAACACTGATAATATATCGTAGTAGAGACAAAAGATAGGGCAACATTTTATAATGGGAGATTACAAAATCGTATTAAACTCTGAAGTTTGCTTTTAGAGTTGTTTCCTGTAGACTTGTCGTCTTTATTTAAGATAACTTTAGTTCTTGCTACTGTCATAAGTAATACACAGAGGTTTGCAAGAACATAATATTTTAGATAATTAATAATAGCCTCCTCTAGAAAATAAGTATGAGTCGTGATTTTCTTATCTGAAATAGAAAAATAAAACAATGGCGTCAAGAAAACAATATGAGTAATTCACACTCAGTGATAAAACACTTACCAAATAAAACTGATCTGTAGGTGATTTTTCCTTTTTCTTTCTTTCTTTCTTTCTTTCTTTCTTTCTTTCTTTCTTTCTTTCTTTCTTTCTTTCTTTCTTTCTTTCTTTCATTCTTTATTTATTTCTCACCATCAGCAATATTGTGTGACAAGGCGTCAGTCGTGTGACAAGGCGTCAGTCCTTTAATAGCAACCAGTGACGTCCATAGCAACCACTGACTTTTCCTGGCGAACAATAACTTCCATCCACAGCACCCACTGACTCTTCATAGCAACCATGGACTACCGCTGCAACCACTGACTCCGCACAGCGACCAGTGTCTCGCCTAGCAAGCAGTGACTTCCAATGGCCACTGTAGATTTCTTAAGCACCCAGTGACTGTCCGTGACTATCAGTGACTTACCACAGCAACCACTGACTTCCCCCAGCGACCGCTGACTTTCAACAACAGCCGTAACCTCTCAATAGCGACCGCTGGCTTTGCATAGCAACCAGTGAATTTGCATAGCAACAAGTGACTTCCATAGCAACCACTGACTTTCCTGGCGACCAATGACTTCCATAGCACCCACTGGGCTCTTCATAGCGACCGCTGACTTTCCACAACAGCCGTTGACCTCTCCATAGCGACCGCTGGCCTTGTATAGCAACCAGAGATTTTTCATAGCAACCAGTGACTTTCATAGCAACCACTGACTTTTCCTGACGACCAATGACTTCCGTAGAACCCACTTACTCTTCATAGCAACCGCTGACTTTCCACCACAGCTGCAACCTCTCCATAGCGACCGCTTGCTTTGCATAGCAAGCAGTGAATTTGCATAGCAACCAGTGACTTCCATAGCAACCACTGACTTTCCTGGCAACCAATGACTTCCATAGCACCCACTGACTCTTCATAGCGACCACTGACTTTCCACAACAGCTGTTACCTCTCCATAGCGACCAGTGGCTTTGCATAGCAACCAGTGAGTTTGCATAGCAACCAGTGACTACCATAGCAATTACAGACTTTTCCTGGCGACCAATGACTTCCATAGCACCCACTGACTCTTCATAGCGACCACAGACTACCGCTGCAACCACTGACTCCGCACACCGACCAGTGTCTCGCATAGAAGCAGTGACTTCCCATGGCCACCGTAGACTTATTTAGCACCCAGTGACTGTTCGTGACTATCAGATACTTACCACAACAACTACTGACTTCCCCCAGCGACCGCTGACTTTCCACAACATCCATAACCTCTCCATAGCGACCGCTGGCTGTGTTTAGCAAACAGTGAACTTGCATAGCAACCAGTGATTTCCATAGCAACCATTGACTTTTCCTGGCGACCAATGACTTCCATAGCACACACTGACTCTTCATAATAACCGCTGACTGCCCACAACAGCCGTATCCTCTCCATAACGACTGCTGGCTTTGCATAGCAACCAGTGAGTTTTCATAGCAACCAGTGACTTCCATAGCAACCAGTGACTTATCCTAGCGACCAATGATTTCCATACCACCCATTGACTCTTCATAGCGACCGCTGACTTTCCACAATAGCCGTAACCTCTCCATAGCGACCGCTGGCTTTGCGTAGCAACGAGTGAGTTTGCAAAGCAACCAGTGACTACCATAGCAACCACTGACTTTTCCTGGCGACCAATGACTTCCATAGCACCCACTGACTCCCCATAGCGACCATGGACTATCGCTGCAACCGCTGATTCCGCACAGCGACCAGTGTATCGCACAGCAAGCAGTGACTTCCCATGGCCACCGTAGACTTCTTAAGCACCAAGCGACTGTCCGTGACTATCAGTGACTTACCACAGCAACCTCTGACTTCCCCCAGCGACCGCTTAATTTCCACAGCAGCCGTAACCTCTCCATAGCGACCGCTGGCTTTCCATAGCAACCAGTGAATTTCCATAGCAACAAGTGACATCCATAGCAACCACTGACTTGTCCTGGCGGCCAATCACTTCCATGGAACCAATGACTCTACATGGCGACCACAGACTACCGCTGTCACCACTGACGCCGCACAGCGACAAGTGTCTCGCATAGCAAGCAGTGACTTCCCATGGCCACAGTAGACATCTTAAGCACCCAGTGACTGTCCGTGACTACCAGTGACTTACCACAGCAACCACTGACTTCCCCCAGCGACCGCTGACTTTCCACAACAGCTGTAACCTCTCCATAGCGACCAGTGGCTTTGCATAGCAACAAGTTAATTTGCAAAGCAACCAGTGACTTCCATAGCAATCCCTGACTTTTCCTGGCGACCAATGACTTCCATAGCACCCACTGACTCTTCATAGCGACCACGAACTATAGCTGCAAACACTGACTCCGCAGAGCCACCAGTGTCTCGCATAGCAAGCAATGACTTCCCATGGCCACCGTAGTCTTCTTAAGCACCCAGTGACTGTTTGTGACTATTACTGACTTATAACAGCAACCACTGACTTCTCCCAGCGCCCGCTGACTTTCCACAACAGCCGTAACCTCCCCATAGCGACCGCTTGCTTTGCATAGCAAACAGTGAATTTGCATAGCAACCAGTGACTTCCATAGCAACCAAAGACTTTTCCTGGCGACCAATGACTTCCATAGCACCAACTGACTCTTCATAGCGACCACGTTCTACCACTACAACCACTGACTCCGCACAGCGACCAGTGTCTCGCATAGCAAGCAGTGACTTCACATGGCCACCGTAGACATCTTAAGCACCCAGTGACTGTCCGTGACTATCAGTGACTTACCACAGCAACCACTGACTTTTCCCAGCGACCGCTGACTTTCCACAACAGCCGTAACCTCTCCATTGCGACCGCTACCTTTGCATAGCAACCAGTGAATTTGCATAGCAACCAGTGACTTCCATAGCAACCACTGATTTTTCCTGGCGACCAAATACTTTCATAACATACAATGACTCTTCATTGCGACCACAGACTACCGCTGCAACCACTGACTCAGCACAGCTACCAGTGTATCGTTTAGCAAGCAGTGACTTCCCATAGCCACCGTAGACATCTTAAGCACCCAGTGACTGTTCGTGACTATCAGTGACTTACAACAACAACCACTGACTTCCTCCAGCGACCGCTGACTTTCCACAACAGACGTTACCTTTCCATAGCGACCGCTGGCTTTGCTTAGCAACCAGTTAATTGCATAGCAACCACTGACTTTTCCTGGCGACTAATGACTTCCATAGCACCCACTGACTCTTCAAAGCGACCACAGACTACCGCTGCCACAACTGACGCCGCACAGCGACCAGTGTCTCGGATTGCAAGCAGTGACTTCCCATGGCCACTGTTAGACTTCTTAAGCACCCAGTGACTGTCCATGACTAATCAGTTACTTACCAAATCAACCACTGACTTCCCCAGTGACCGCTGACTTTCCACAACAGCCGTAACCTCTCCATTGCGACGGCTGGCTTTGCATGGCAACCAGTGAATTTGCATTGCAATCAGTGACTTGACTTCCATAGCAACCACTGACTTTTCCTGGCGACAAATGACTTCTATAGCACCCACTAACTCTTCAAAAAGACGACGGACTACCGCTGCAACCACTGTCTTCGCACAGCGACCAGTGTCTCGCATAGCTAGCAGTGACTTCCCAGGGCCACCGTAGACTTCTTAAGCACCCAGTGAGTTCCGTGACTATCAGTGACCTACCACAGCAACCACTGAATTTCCCCAGCTTCCGGTGACTTTCCACAATAGCCATAACCTCTCCATAGCGACCGCTGGCTTTGCATAGCAACCTGTGAATTTGCATAGCAACCAGTGAATTCTGTAGCAACCACTGACTTTTCCCGGCGACCAATGACTTCCATGGCACCCACTGACTCTTCAAAGCGACCACGGACTACCGCTGCAACCACTGACTCCGCACAGCGACCAGTGTCTCGCATAGCAAGCAGTGACTTCCCATGGCCACCGTAGCCGTCTTTAGCACCCAATGACTGTTCTTGACTATCAGTAACTTACCACAACAACCACTGACTTCCCCAAGCGACCGCTGACTTTCCACAGCAGTCGTAACCTCTCCATAGCGGCCGCTGGCTTTGCATAGCAACCAGTGAATTTGCATAGCAACCAGTGACTTCCATAGCAACCACTGATTTTTTCTGGCAACCAATGACTTCCATAGCACCCACTGACTCTTCAAAGCGACCACGGACTACCGCTGCAACCACTGACTCCGCACAGCGACCAATGTCTCGTATAGCAAGCAGTGACTTTCCATGGCCAACGTAGACTTCTTAAGCAACCAGTGATTGTCCGTGACTATCAGTGACTGACCACATCAACCACTGACTTCCCCCAGCGGCCGCTGACTTTCCACAACAGCCGTAACATCTCCATAGCGACCGCTGGCTTTGCATAGCAACCAGTGAATTTGCATAGCAACTAGTGACTTCCATAGCAACCACTAACTTTTCCTGGCGACCAATGACTTCCATAGCACCCACTGACTCTTCATAGCGACCACGGACTACCCCTGCAATCACTGACTCCGCACAGCGACCAGTCTCTCGCCTAGCAAGCAGTGAATTACCATGGCCAACGTAGACTTCTTAAGCAACCAGTGACTGTCCGTTACTATCAGTGACTTACCACAGCAACCACTAACTTCCCCCAGCGACCGCTGACTTTCCAAAACAGCCGTAACCTCTCCAAAGCGACCGCTGGTTTTGCATGGCAACCAGTGAATTAGCATAGCAACCAGTGACTTCCATTGCAACCACTAACTTTTCCTGGCGACCAATGACCTCCATAGCACCCACTGACTATTCATAACGATCACGGACTACCGCTGCAACCACTGACTCCGCACAGCGACCAGTGTCTCGCATAGCAAGCTGTGACTTCCCATGGCCACCGTAGACTGCTTAAGTACCCAGTGACTGTCCGTGACTGTCAGTGACTTACCACAGCAACCACTGACTCCCCCAGCGACCGCTGACTTTCCACAACAGCCATAACCTCTCAATAGCGACCGCTGGCTTTGCATAGCAACCAGTGAATTTGCATAGAAACCAGTGACTTCGCTAGCAACCACTGACTTTTCCTGTTGACCAATGACTTCCATAGCACTGGCTGACTCTTCATAGCGACCACGAACTATCGCTGCAACCACTGACTCCGCACAGCGACCAGTGTCTCGCATAGCAAGCAGTGACTTCCCATGGCCACCGTAGACTTCTTGTGCTCCCAGTGACTGTCCTTGACTATCAGTGACTTACCACAGCAACCACTGACTTCCCCCAGCGACCGCTGACTTTCCACAACAGCCGTAACCTCAACTTGTTTCACTTGTCAAAACTGTGACGCGGTGAAACAAATCAGACGCAATTTAGGTTGATATCGGATACGTAGCATTAGGCCAGTCATAATAAAAATTCTGGTAAAACTAATTCTTTCACAAATGTTTTTGTTCTGAAATTATTTATATATGGTATCTACATTTTGAGAAAAATGACCTCAAAAAAATTCTTTGCACGTCCTTGAAAATCAATCTCAAAGTTAAGTAAAAGTCACAACTAAATCGTGTCTCTTACAGTACACCATATTTTTATTCTATGTACTTCCGGTCGTTACCGGTGTCGATGTCAACGTTCAAGGTTGTTTATGTTTTCGGTAAAATATCAGAAATAACTACAATTCCAGGCTTCCTCATGCAAAGGTAAGACATTTTAGTCATTTTTATAGTCAAATATGTATATTTCCAACGGAAAATGATGTATATATACGAAAATAACTGCATTACATCGAAGCGATTTTGCAGATGACAAAACGTGTCATACAATTTCGCGACTTTAATCTGAATTTTTGTCTAAATAAGTATTAAACAATTATTTATCATTCGATTATTGTTGGAGAATGTTTTCTATCGAAGAGTTATTTAAACACATAGGAATTTGCTTAAAATTTTGCCGATTTATATAGAAATTTGTAAATACATAATCCTTTTCGAATTTGTTGCATTGAAACATTTTAAAAAGTATTAGGTTATTTTTGCTCAAAGATATTTCATTTCATTTGTAACATAGTGAAGTATCGATCCCTAATTTGATCAGTAACTTTCAAATGGAATAATAATGTCGTCATCTGTTGTGGTCAAAATCACGAAAAGTGTTGTTTTATTATTTGTTTTATTTTTTTTATTCAAAGGAGTTGACACGTTATAATTGTAGATAATGCAAATTAACTTATTTAAATGTTTACTTTTGTGAAAAATGTATTTTGTAATAACTTAGGGTTGTCTTTTAGACATAATGTTGATATTTCAGCATAAAACAGATAACGTGGGCATGCATGGTGCTAATCAAGCTAAAGTGGTAAACTAAGAAGAGGAAAATTGCAAGTTATATATTAAATGGAAACTGATTCTATATTATTCATGCTTTTTTATGCTTTTTTTGAAGTTCATATTATAGGAACATTATGTTGATATCGATTTGCAAATTTTTATTTTTATTATATCAAACGAGGTAATACTTGAACATTCTTGAATGCGATTGATAAAAATGTTGTGGATAGTACATACAAAAAATTATTATAGTAAATACATTTAACTTTATATTTCAGTTATCACTCATACCTGCATATGTTAATGATGTGAATGTGACATTAACCAAGAGTACGTAAAATGAGGTAAGAAAATAGTTGTTTGGTATTTTATTCTAAAACATTTTTTTTTAAATCTCCAAAATATATATGCATTATTTTTGATATTTGAAAACTTTAATTTTAATACCTAATCATTGCACCCCTTTCAGTGTCAAAGCTTATTATATGCCTTTTCGTTTAATGTCTGTCTGTAAATTAACCTTTTGTACTGTTATTCTTTCAGCATTTAAGGGACAGTTCTTTGTGTCCTTTGTAACAAGGAGGATGGTTGCGAAACATCAACACTGAGGGAGAAAGGATGTGAAAGGGTTAGTAAACTGAGAGGTAACTGAACTGAAAAATACGAACTGATTAGAGAAACAACGGATGCATTACATGGGGACAAACACACTGTTGCAGGCTCAGTCCGATTTAACTTATGATTATGGTTAATCACTAATTTTCATTTTTGTAAATAATATATAAATATAAAACAGAAATGTTTGAGACATTTGCACATGTTATATGTATTTCAATAGTATCTAAATAAATATATGTGGTCAATTTTCCAAAACGAGAGAACAGCTTGCAAATATTTACCAAACAAAGGATGCAATGATACTGATTTAATGGTTGATATTTAGAAATAGTAAATATCGCAATACTAAATACTGTTTCTTTTCATTTAGAGGATTCTTTTATATCTTATCTTCAGGAGATGAGTTAAACGTAGTTCCTGGGATGGTTGTACATCAAGAATGCAGAAGAAAATATTGCCACCCGAACAGTCAGCGAACCGTACAATGCAACGAAAATCAGATATCAAGCCCAAGTATAAGATAATCTTGTAAAAGTCGCTTTGACTTTCAAACTAACTGTTTGTTTTGTGGCACCAATGCAAAGTACAAAGACCGTAAAAAGGGTTATGGTGTGTTTCCTGTTAGAACTTTAGAATTTCAGTCTAGTATTAAAGATATTTGTAAAAAACGATGCGATGAGTGGGGTAAAATTGTATTGGGGCGCATTGAGTTTGTACAGGATCTCCCAGCTGTTGAGGCAGGGTACCATCAGACATGTTGTGCTAATTTTAAGTCAGGATATAATATTCCTGTATGTAAGCAGGAGTTTCTAGAACCAAGCAAATGTAAGAAAGACGGACCTACAAATGTACTTGCTGATAATGCATTTTCTGAAGTTATCAAATATTTTGAGAGTAATGCTTATGAACAAATGTCTTTGTCTGACCTTGTAAATGAGATGGAAAAACTTTGTGGTACAGAGGCCTATAGTAGCGTTTACATGAAGAAGAAACTTCTAGAACATTTTGGAAACAGTATCATGATATCTGAATTAAATGGGAAACCAAATGTTGTGACATTTAAAAGTAAAGCTCATGGTATTCTTTATTCTTTCTATCACAGAAACGAGAACAATGACTGTGAGTCAGAAACAAGGGCGATTATAGAAACGGCTGCTAAGCTTATTCTTAATGACATATAATCAATAGAAAAGAGTATTGAAGAATATCCAACTTCATCCGATATAATGAGCAAGGACAAAAACAGACAGTATGTTCCAACTAGTCTAGAGTGGTTTTTAAAGCTTATCATTGATAATAAATCATATGAGTTAAAGACGTTATCAATTGGACAGGCAATTGTTCAATCGTCAAGACCCCGTGGAAATATTTGTCCCCTTCAGATTGGATTAGGAGTACAAATGCACCACCAGTTTGGTTCACGATTTTTGATTGACACATTGAGTAGTCTTGGTTTCTGTTCTACCTATCAAGAAGTTCAAAGATTTGAAAGGTCTTCAGCTTCATCTCATGGAACACAAATAGATAAAATGAACGATCAGTTCATACAGTTTGTCGCGGACAACGTTGACCATAACACTGGAACACTTGACGGACATGGGACATTTCATGGGATGGGTATTGTGGCTGCAGTTACCCCAACGTTAGAACAGAAAAAAATTATTACAAGATGTCTGATTACAAATGATGATCTTGTTGAAATAGGAAAAATTAATATTCATTTCTACAGACAGCAAAATAACAATATGGAAAGAATGGTGTTTTAAAAAGATGGCCGGAATAACAAATGAACCGTTTGAGTCTCTTGATTTTATTATTAAAGTTGCACGTCCTCTAAAGATGCACACACCTAGCTGGTCAGGACTTATGCAGATGGTAAAAACAGGGTCATATCCGGGTCAATCAAGTGTTGTGATGATGCCTATGATAGATCTTAATCCAAGTGACATGGCATGTGTTTATTCAACTTTGAAATTTGTGGCATTGCAGAGTAGCCGTGTTAATTCAGCACCTATAGTTACATTTGACCAGCCATTGTATTGGAAGGCGTTGAATATCATCACGAACGAGCCTGAAGGAAGTGGCATTAAATATATTATTGTGAGACTTGGGGCTTTCCATACAGAAATGAGCTTTCTTGGGAGTATAGGCCGACTAATTGAAAACACAGGACTAGCTGAGCTATTAGCAACAGTCTATGCTCCTAACACGGTGGGAAACATGCTAAGAGGAAAGGCGGTTAGTAGAGCAATCAGAGGACACTTTCTTGTTGATGATGCTTTGAATATCATACTGGTAGAGAAAATCTTTCCAACAGTGTTAATATCAGATACTGACCTAAACAATAATGATGAATGTGTAACAGCTGACCCTGAATACAAAAATATCCAAGTAAGTGACATTAAGCATGTAACAAATATTTTTGAATGTATCTTAGCCAATCAGATTAATCTGGAAGAAATAAGCGTGGACTGAACTATTTTGGAGATGAACCAAATGTTTAAAAAAGCCAAATGTAGGCTTTCTATTGAAAACAGAACTGCAAGGCTATGGTTACAAAATATAGATATGATTGACATTTAAAGAAATTTATAGCTGCAGAAAGAATGGGTTTATGGAATAACAACTGTGAATCGATGCAGAAAAAGTTACCCTTCTTTGCAGCATCAGGACATGATTTGTATCTGAAATCTGGATACGTGTACCTTCAAGATATGTTTGACCTGAAAGATACACATCCAAATGTATATCAAGCCTTTTGTGAAGGAAACCATGTGATTAGACAAAGTGATAGATACTGGGCAGGATTATCGTCAGACCTTATTATTGAACAAGTACTGATGAGGAGTGTTAAGTCAGTTGGAGGTATGACGAGAGGTCGAGGTATGACAGAGGCTAAGAGGGCACAGTGGCTCTTTTCAATGCCTGCGTGTGCTGACATTAACAACACAATGCAAGACTTCACGGGACAAAAGTATAAAAGCAATGAACAACATAAAGATTGTACTGAAGCTAAGATAAGGATAGAGGAATATTCTTAGAATTTCTAAAAGAACGTAACCCTTTTTCAAATCAACAGTGTTTACGAAATATTGAAACTGGAGCTGTTGCTGAGGCTAGTGTCAATGTCGACCAAGCCGTAGATATTGGACAAAAGATTTTAGAAGAAATGACAGGACAGAATGTTCAAGAATATACCTTTAAAAGGAACCGACAGGCCATAACACTTGGTACAAAAAAAAAACAGTATAAAAGTTGGTGGAGAAGATATACATGTTGACCCACAATTATTATTCCAGCGGTTATTGACAGGTGCTGATGATTCAGTGGACAGAATTGAAGAAGTTTTTTCCTATGAGCTTTGTGGTCATCCTTCTTTACTATTTGACTCATCCGGTCTATTGCGAGAGGCACAAAAGCCAACGTTGGCTAACGCAATTTGGGAACTCGGACAATGCGGAGCAACACAAGTGCCCAATGTCAATGTATGTTACGTCCTTGACAGAGGGTCGTTAGTCTAGAGGTTACCTTGGAGATATGGATCGACTCCTATGATATTTGTAATCAATATGCAACAATGGTGCAGTTACATTATGGCTGTGCTTACATTGTATTTGGTGGCTACGTAAACGGTCCTTCTACTAACACATGAACGCCGGAGAAAAGGAGTAATTGGCACAAAGGCCAACTTTGATGCAAGAACACCTTTCAAAACCAAAAAAGAAATATTCCTCTCTAATTATGAAAACAAACAGAATTTCATCAACTTATAAGGGACGTATCTAACAGACAGGAAATGTCATGTATCAAATGCCTCAGAGGATGCAGATCTTCAAATCGTTCAGACTGCAATTATGAAAGCAAATGACAAAACGACAGTAGTTATAGGTGGAGATACAGATATATTGGTTCTGCTATGCTATCATGCTGATACTTCCAAAGAAAACATATTTTACAGATCAGACACGAAGATCAACATTAAGAAGAAGAAGATTTAGGACATCAAGAAAACAAAAGCAGTCCTTGGTAGTGATACGTGCAAACGTTTACTCTTTATTCATGCTTTTTCTGGGTTCGATACCACTTCGTGGTTGTACGGCATTGGAAAAAGTGTGGTGATGAAAAAAGCAATCACTGATGCTCATTTCCAAAGGCAAGCAGATATATTTCATGCTAATTCTACCCATGATGAAATAGAAGCAGCTGGAGAACAAGCGTTGATATGTATATATAACGGGATATTTGGTAAAGGATTAGATGCCCTCAGGTATAAAAAATTTATTCATAAAGCAAGCACTGGAAACACTGTGGTTCAAAATCAAACATTGCCACCTACAAAAGCAGCCGCAAAGTTTCATAGTTTTCGAGTTTACTTGCAAGTTCAGAATTGGATCGGAAGAGACCTTAGTGTTCTGTTTTGGGGAGGGGCTAAGAATAGCTTGGATTCAAAACTGATTTATATCCAAACATTACTACCTGTTGCTCCAGAAAGACTTCTAAACGTTGTTTCATGCAGGGTCAACTGTGATACTAAAAGGTGCACATGCAGGAAACATGTACTATCATCTTCTATGTGTTGTTCAGAATGCCGGGGTATTGGCTGTAGTAATTCGCATACTATTGACTACGAAGGAAACTTAGATGAATTCTGAGTAATCTAAGTGAATAAATTAGGCACTTCCGATTAGGAATACTAGACAAATATTAACAACAGTTGTATATTTTGCTTTTTCAGTCACATTTTATGCATTTCCATTCACCTTTTATGCACTGTACAATTTTGACAATATTAGGGAAAAAAGAGTTGGTAATCATCTTAATGTGTCACTTATATAACGTAATGATTGTTGTAATGTGTTGTAATGAATGTTTGTACATTTAAAATTTATAAATGTGCACCGTTTAAAATGTTATTAAAAAGGTACATTGATATATAGACATATGAGTACGTGAATGCATTTTGTAAAAAAATAGCAACAAAACAGACCTTTTGTTTCACACATGTATAATATATTAAAATTTTAACTATAGAATCATTGAAGAATGTTTCAGACATCTTGGTGAATTATACTGCTTATTTATAGATTATTTCTTGGTACCTTACATAAATTCTTTAAAAATAGTTTTATCATTAGTGGGTGGGGTATTACGTTATACTAGTCTGAATGACAAATATATGATTTATTCATTGTAGCAACTTTTGTAATATTATGAACTTTATTTTTATGTTTTATTCTAAATAAAAGTATGTATGTGTACAAATGTGTTACTTTATTTAACTATAAATGACCACACTATCCATAAAACTACTAAGTCTTATTTCATAGATTTCACAAATTGAACATTTATATGGTTTAAAAACATGGCATTTGAGCAACTTATACTCCATTTTTTTCTGTAGTAACACATATATTGTAGATTGCAAATATGAAATCATCTTTTATGGAGGAATTTGTTTTAGGTTGAGTCTATTTTTTGGCTAAAATGCCTGTGCTACATTTATTTGTTGATGTCGTGTTAGAATCAAAATAATATATCCGAATCGGTGATTGTGTCACTTTCAAAAAATCTCCGTTTGTCGTTCGGATGCGCATACAATACTGTCAAGGACGCTCTGCCTACTACGTTATCAAGGCATATGAAATTATTATGTCTTAGTCTGTCTTTTATTTATTAGGTTTTAGTCTGTCATTGTTATAAATCTTTGATATGTAAGTTATTGTTTTATTTTATCAACATGTCGAATGCATATTGATTACATGGTCAATGCATGCATCTACAATGTATTAACGTGGTCGAGGGGTTAGAGTCGATGACTTCTAATCCAGATACCTCTCTGGCGTGGGTTCGATCCCCGGGAGATGCTTTGGTAGTTTAGCGCGGAGGAAAGTAGTCTAGTACTGGTGTAACTCTCCAGGAACGATGTTTAGGAAACTACCCCGCTTTATGACAGGAATACTGTTGGGAAAAGGCGTAAAATCAAACAAACAAACAAACAATGTATTAATCCTCGATAGATTTTCAAGTTTCGTGAGATGTACTTATGAAATAATTATACTGATCATTATATAGCCTGGGATTCAGACAGGCGTTGATATTTTTTGCTTATTCATAACATACGCGCTATTTCATACTCGATCGTGTTTTGATAATATCACAGAAGTACATAAAAATAGACTGGAACCCAGGCTAACCATTATAGCGCTAAACAAGGGGTTAAAATATAATATATAGTTAATGTTCTACTGCATCGTACGTCTAAAAAAAATTCTTATTTACATTTTCAACATTTTTGAAGTATGATATTGTTTTTATGATGTTTTTTTTTCATATGTTTTGCACTTATTTTGGTTTTAGAATTAATATTTAAAATCTACTCCGATAAAGATCTATAAAGAGAATGTTTGCATGCAATGAAAGAACGAACTTGTGAATATTTTGTTGTTTTTCATGTCAGGTAAGTTGTTACGATCTATGTGTAAACTTGTTATATAAAGGCGGGAATCTTCAATTGAAATATTGGGTTTCATGCATATTATGTGCTATGCAAGGGTACAATAAAAATGGTAGGCATACAAGTTTGCATTTTCAAAAGTAATTTTTAAAAGGAACACTTTACATGTCTGAAACTTTGGCAACAAACGCCCTCCATATCAGACAATCACTTAATTAACCGACACAGCTATTGCAGATGTGACGACAAACTACATACATTAAGCCATTGTGACTTTTTATACTCCATATTAATTCTCGTAAACTACACGGACAGAACCGAAGTATGATCGAAATTTAAATGAGTGCTTCAATGTATTCATAATCAAAACTGCGTCGTATCCTACAAAATGTAAACAAACGCCGCCATCTTGGAACGAAAAAGGTATGTTTTTGTTTATAACTCTTTTTGTTGGAAATGACTGAAAACCAGATATATGTATTAACAAGCTCCACTATTTTCCGCTTCGTTCGGTATATGTTGCAAGCACAATTATTTTGTATAACAAAAGTTATAGCGAACTTGCAACTCGAATTTTTGGATACGACACAGTTGAAAAAAAATGATACGACTTGGTTCAAGTATGCTAGTAAAGTCCAACAACATTTCTTGTTTGCGAATTTTTTATCATTATGAATTCGCACAAGTGACCTATACAACTTAAGTCGAGAGCAGAAGTCACTCATTGGTCCCGCGAAAATGGAAAATTCTATTAAGGCTTCATTTTTCGGTCGCATTTTAGCACCTGTCATAAGCATCTACAAATTCCGAAAAAGTTGTATACATGTGATCGCACACCCATATTACAACGTACGTGCTTCCTTAGCATCCCTATAAACTTGTTCCCATGAGTTCGAAACTAATGGTGGTGGTTACATGTTTCATATGCGCAAATTGCCTGGCTTCCTTTGTATAATTTACAACAATTTGCGACAATTCCGTTATTACTTATGTCTTTTACGCGCCGATTTTATTGAATTGATTTTCTTAATAATCGATGAGACCAGGTGAGTTTTATTATTTGAAACTTAAATCGGTATTTGAAATAAAGTATTGTTTCCTCTTTCGATACATGATCAGGAAAAATGGTCATTTATTTTGAACAATAAATTTTTTAAATTATATTATAAATGGTTAAGCTACGATATATTTTTGCAAGTACTGCATGAGTTTTTATGTTCAGCGCCGTGGAACTTTACCGCTGATTTTGTCGTATTGCATTTCAGGTGTACGGAATGTATTTCTAGATTCGCACTATAGTGTCATTATTCTTCATCAAAAAACTTTAAATTTTCAAATTCAAGTTACAAAAGATAAAACAAAAAATATTTTGTAAAGTAGCTAGGTGTCCGTTTTGCAAAGGTATTTTACGTTTTGCACCGATAAATTTGATACAGATATATGCACGACATGATGTTTCAATAGTATTGAAGAAGTTTTCCTATATTAGATTAAAGCCGGGATGAGAAAACTTAGTTAACATTATCGCACTGAATTTTCCACAGACAAGAGAGAAGGAATCTTAGCATACCTTTATACTAGAGTGTGATTTTTATTTGATACCCCCTGTTTATATTGAAAAAATATCTGCTATACACGCCACCTGTACATGTTCTGCTGTTTGAAAAGACATATATTTTAAAGCTAGATAAAATCTTTATGTCATTATGGCTAATTTCTTTTCTTAAACACACGTTATCTGTTCAGTAATTATACGCCACTTTTGCTTTTCTGTTAATTCATTCTGTAGTTCAATAGCCAATAAGAAAGTGATCTGCCGAAGATTCTAGCTTCTTTTTATATCGCAAGACCTTTTTCACGATGACAACGATAGGCTAGCAATATTATAGTCGCATGTTACAGTATGCACTAAGCAATTGGCGGTAAGCATAATGCGGGTTCCAATATTTTATTTTCATATTTTGACAGCAGTTGTTGCTTTGTCGGTACACTCCGTTATTTTCCGGATTGTCCCGCTTTTTTGGCACGTGGAGTAAACAAAATTGCGTCCCTTTTATATAGGGACGTATACCGAACAGTGTTAGTTGGGGCTGATATATAAGTGGAAGATTTTGAGAAAATCAATAGAAAATGATGCGACAGTCGAAAAGTGGTGTTTTTGAATATTTGGTTAGCATGTGATATAAATGTAATAGATTTCTCTTAAAGCTCATCCTACAAGTGACAAAACACCTCTTATATGCATTATTTGTACAACTTTTTGAGCGTGTGCCGTAGTCGTATGTGCAATAGTTAAATTGAATTTTAAGATATACTATGCTCAAACTTGATATTTGAAAATACTGATTGTTGCTTCACAGTCTTTTTGTAATATAAAATAAGTAGCATTTGGCTTCACACAAATATTTTGCTTTAAACCCTATACACTATAAGTGGACAGTATGAATAAAATTATAGTGTTATTAAAAGAATATGGCATTGTTTTAAAGAAAGGCACTACTTTTTTGTCCCGTAAAAAGAAACGCAGATTCCCATAAATATAAAAAAAGACGCTAGACGTCTGTTTCGTTGGTCTGCAAACTTGTCATGAGATACGCTCAGTCTCCATTGTACATACTTCTAACGTTTCAGTTCAGTTGTTGCCGTTGACACTAGCCTGACCACTACAAGGGTCAAACAATGCCTCACGTTTCGGTAAAGAGCCTTGCTTCCTTCAGAAAAGCCGGGGCCGCTGGAATGCAATTGTCAATTTTACGTTCGTCCACCACATACACCACAGCTAACAGGGCAAAGATGGGTTTATTCTCATTTAAGCTTGTGTTTTAAATGCGAGGTACAATATCCCAATGCTCTCTCAGGAAAGACCGTCATTCTGCACCTTCATAAGTAGCAACTGTTGCAACAATATATAAAGAATGATGATAGCATGAAAATTGTTACTAAGTTGAGAGAATATTTTGGCCTGTTAAATATTTCATTACATTCTAATATATCAAAAATAACCGATTTATATTACACGCAAAGATATTTTAAAATCTCCTGTCAGATATGTCAGTAAATTAATTAAAAATTGTTGCATATTACTGTATATGGAGTTAAATATAGAACTCACATGAATACATTAAAGGATTCATTTAAGATCTTTTGTGATAAAGTAAATTCATTAGCAGATATACGACTAGTAATGATATAACTGCGCATGGAACTTGCTTGATGCTTCACAGCAAAGTTTTGCTGACCACAAAGAATAATTATCTCAACAACTTGTGCAAAAGACCGGCGATTCTTTTAAATAAATTCATACAATTGAGATGAATTTTTACACTCTTTGTCTTTTTCTGTCTTTTCGGCACGGCTACAGCAATCAATTGATTAATATGCCATGATAACTTTGCATGTCTTTCAACGATCTTTGAGAAAATACGCCAATTTGTTACTTGTTTTCTGATTAAAAGATGAGAACAAAAATGAAATATAGAAGGCGACGTTGGCCTTCACAATCCAGCCACACCTGCAGGGTACATAGAAAGCACCCAACCAAATACAAAAGAGAACACAAAAGGGCCAATACGCGAAATAAAGGGTAAAAAATTTGGGAAAAAAATACTGCGGGCGACCTGCTCGCCGAATTAGAAGCACGGTGTGCAAAACATATGGCGCCAATGCTCGGGGAATATCTTGGTCAAGAATCGGTGCTGAACCAGGCACCTTAAGATTTTTGCGGAATCTGTATAAGGTATCGCAATATGGATCATTTTAAAAGATATAAATTAATACTGTTTATGTTATGAATTTTTTATATGATGGTAAAGTCGAAAGAGTCAGTAGGCCTATTTGAATATATTTTGCCACGACCACACCACCCCATCTGTTTTTATAATTTTTTTAGAACTTTAAGCGCATGTGATTTTTCGGAATACAGGATTGATAGGAGTACGCCTAGTTACGCCCCTGATGACAGCATTATATGTTTTGATAAGGGAGTACACTATGACGACTATTGCATGAAACTGACACGTATATATTCCAATATTCCATCCCAGCTCATGAACGTATCTTTGGGCTGAGTATGTAAGTAAAGTAAAGTAAAGTAAAGTGAAGTGAAGTGAAGTGAAGTGAAGTAAAGTGAAGTGAAGTGAAGTAAAGTAAAGTGAAGTGAAGTAAAGTAAAGTAAAGTAAAGACAAGTAAAGTAAAGTAAAGTAAGTAAGTAACAGTAAGGTAAGGCAAGGTAAGACAAGGTAAGGTAATGTAATGTTACGTTAGGTAAGGTAAGGTAAGGTTAGGTAAGGTAAGGTAAATAAAGTAAAGTAATGTAAATTAAAGTAAAAAAGTAAAGTAAAGTTAAGTAAGTATGTAAGTCAAGTCTTTATTTACTGAGGATACACATTTGGTTACCCAATCTTCCATGTGGGCCTCATCTGTGCTGGGGATGCAGCCCTTAAGCCAGGGTTTGAATACGCCACTGTATAACTGCCCCATTTAATAACCGTCCACGAATATATTTTTTTCTATTAGACTGTATACATATGTAAAATTATATTGCATAATCTTTTCTACTTATTTTTATATTCTTTCCAGGATAATTTATTTATTTAGTGCTAAGTACGTATTTATATATACGCAAAAGAATACCGCAGTTTATATACGGAACATACTGATGATAGGCGAAATGTTGAAAAATTCCGTTGATCTCGATAACAATAGTTCTCGCCCCTTAACAGACATCGTTTAAATTGTTTATATATATTGTAAGATGATTAAACATAACCCACAAAGCACCTGACACCGAACTTTATTTAGCATAAACACTGAATAATAGAAATAAGCGTAAGCTAATAAGAATCACGCCATGCGAGCGATAAATTATATAAGTCAAACTTTAACAAAATCCATCGTGTAATTTTAGGTGTACAAAAAGAAGCAGGGAATACAAATAGTCGATTTTAAATGACTTCTACATAAAAGTAATACAAAAAAGAACTAAATCGTAAGTAGTTTGTATAGAGCATGAAGAAAAGTAGCTTATACATAAAGGTTTATGACTTTTACATTTCGATATTCCAAAACAGTGCGAAAAATGGCTTGTGCAAGTTAATAGTTATCACTTAATGAAAGAATTAGCACTACGAAAGTTTGACTGAAATAATGAAAAATGGAATGCAGCTTAATGCAAAATTTTAAATATCATAAAGCACGATGAAATCAAACATAATGCAAGTTCCAATGTCATCAAGCAAGATAGAATAAATGCATTAATTCTGTTCCATATAGATAATTATAAAAGTTATACATAATTGATTATGAATACAAATTGTTTAACATTGCACAGCTATGAAAGGAAAACCCAACAACTATTTATCAAAACAATAATCTTAATCTCTATTCAAATAATAACAAAAGGAGATAACCATGAACATTCGCGACATCCCCGCCTTAACAAAAATGTGTGTAAAGTATGTATTACAAAAAATACAAAAAGCGACTCTCTCCCAAAGACAAATTAGTTTCAGTCAAAAAAACAACTCAATGATAGATAGACTGATAGAATCTCTATTCAAATAATAACAAAAGCCGAATATCACAAACATTTGCAACAGCAGTACTGGACAGTCGATTCGCTTGTTGTAAGCCACGTAAGGCCCCGGGTAAAAACTAAAATTACTTCAGTAATGGCGTGTATTGTGGCTCTTGCAGGTAGCCACGTATGGCCTCGTGAAATACTATAATTGTAGGCCGCGCTTATTTCTTTGCCCCGTAGGTATGACGCCTTTGGAAATACCAGATGTTTATCTCTTTAGCAAGAGTATTGCGTATCCTACGTAGCAACGTATGGCCCCAAGATTTTCATCTGAAATCTTTCGAGTATTTTAAAGTTTTACAAAGTTTATTACATTTTCTGTGTATGTATAACTCTTTTAGTATTTTCCCTTTTTTGGATATAAAATGTTACTCATATGTTAATCTATATATGTGTATGGGCCGGAGGCCTGATTATGCAAATAAACTTGAATTGAAATTTATAATTTTATTTAAGCGTTTATAGTATATAAAAAAGAAAGAAAAAGATTTTTTTTAAAAAGACACCCCCTCCCCCTATTTACAAAAGTAAAATCGTCAGTTAATTCGTCAGCAATTTAGAAAATCAGCTAAATCAGCTACAAAAAAGAATGTGAGAATGTGTACTAGAAGGCGAAAGTCGACAATGCGATAATGCGATGGCAATAGTACGATAGTGAGGTGACGACAAAGTGAGAATGCGACAGTGCGATACCGCGATGGCGACTGTAAAATACCGCGATACTAACGTATTGTAGCCATCGCGTTATCGCATTGTCACCATCGCATTGTCGTCATCGCACTGTCGTATTGTCATCATTGCACTGTCGCATTGTGGCCTTTCTGGATTATAAAGTATAATCACGATGGCCCTAACGGTATTCCGTAGTAAAGCCACAATAAACACCGACCAAAGGTCACCTTCCAACATCCAGACAAATATCTATGATTTAAAGGCATTAATAATTAAAGACATGTTAAAGATTGCATGGACGTACAATAAACTCAATGAAAGAACTAAACATAAGGGACACATTTCAATGTTTCGAATTAGCCAGGGTCAAATTTACAATAAAGAGACAGTTTTGTATTTGAAGTGGATGACCTTTCAAAAGGTTATAGTTACGATATTTCAAGTTACAATGGCTAGTTTTGTATTTCTTTTATTAAGTGAAATAAGTTTCAGTGGTGCTCATGCAATCAATAATAAGAGCATGTAGATTTTCTTTTGTGACTCGAATATAAGATTCAAAAATTAGTTTTTAATTTTAATAGAAGACTTAAAGTAGTATAAAACCGAACTGGAAAACAACGTGTTTTTAAGTTATTTGAGGTTTATAGTATCTGAAAAGGAAAACTCAATGCCATATAGAATACATTCACTGGCCTACTGTTTTGTATTATCTATTCGCGTAGAAAGCAAACAAAACCTCAGGTTGGTCAAATAGAAGACAATATCTGGACATGTATTTTTTTGTTTATATGTTAATGTTAAAAATTAAAAGTGTTTATCTCAGGTGTGTGGTTACACACTGTAAGGTGTTGATTATAACACGGTCAGTTTATTTGACGAGAAGCCTTATAAAAAGTGTATACATCCTCTTTAAGAGCGAAATAAAAATTCAAGTTGGTTACATAGATGTGTGCGATTTCATGTTTATCTTCAGCCACAACTATAGCCTTGAAAACTATATACTGCCTTCTTTGTAAGACAACATCTATTCTATGGTATATATTAGGGTATCCATATTAATGTTTTGTTAAGTTTGACTTAATATAATCTTGTTGCCATATGCATCATTGGCAATTTTATTAAAATAATCACATATGAAATACTGTCAATATGAATAAAGAAAAAATGGATAATTTAAATTCCACAAACTACGTATATTACATATAAACGTTTTATATTTAATTAAATGCAATTAAGTAAAATATAAAATAAAATGTATAAAGCACTGTTAAAACTCATAAAAAATGTATATCTTCAAACATAAAGAAGGGGGCGGGAGTAAAATGCATGCATAAGTTGATAATTTCAACAATATTTGCCTACCCAATTAATTTCTATAGACAATTTTTTATCTTTAATTTATTCATTTATCTATTTTTTATTAATTTATTTGCTTATTTATTTATTTATTTATTTATTTATTTATTTATTCATTCATTTATTTAAGCTACAAATATTTTAATATTTTAAAGATATTGAGTTTGTATGAACATGACAATCTTACAAATAACATTAACATTGACTAAACATTTATTACAGATGCTGAGTATTGGACCGGGCAATCTCTTTAGAGCTTCTTCAGATAGGAAATTCTGGATTTGCCACGGTACAAATACACAAGCTTTGGTTTCAGATTGAAATGACCACAGTCCTAACAATGACTGGAGACCAAGATTGTGTCTTTATGCAGAAATCATATGACTTCCAGTGGAATGATATAGGCTGTGTCAAAAAGTTTAATCCCGTGCGGAGAAGATTTTGACACGTTTTGGCTAATAATGGGACAATAAGAACATTGTTTATGAACCGTGGCGCATATTTATATAACTAACAATAATACTAAACTATATTCTTTTATCTTATAATTTTATGCAGATAATTTATATAAGCTGGGTTTTTTTTCTGAGACCGTCATAAGGTTAGGGTTAAACACGGGACTTACCAAATACTTTTTCATTCAAGGATCATAATATCGAATTTGATCCCATAGACCTTTTTATAAAATTGACAACAGTGTATGATACTTTAAGACTTATTTAATAGTCGTGATTCCATGATATATCAACCAGAAAACAGTTATTTTGGGATGACTTAAAGCGGTTAGTACTTCAAACGTCAATTGATATTTATAACAGATATAACAGATATAATATGCAGGACTAATAATCCAATAGTCAAAAGGCGCATACAAAAGACGTCTGTTAAAGGTATCATTGGACGACTTTTTCATCCGTAATTTAAATTTAAACAGCTGGATGGTAAAGATTAAATTTTATTACCCCTGTATTATATAATATTACACCATGTGTATTGTACACTTCTTTTGGATTGGCCAGGCGGTAAGTGTCAAACAGATTGACACGCGACCGTGGTTGTTTGTTTCCAGCTAGATATTGTATAAATATCATTCAACCGGGACGTTTTAGAACCAGGACATATTTAATCACGCACAATTATGAAAATCGTAATTTAAGTAATTTTTTAGGTATACCGATCTTATCAATGTTTATTGATTTGTGAAGTGACAATAAGTGTGACTTGCATTTAAAAATATTCACATGTGTTACGAGGAACCGGATAAAATGATTTTGAAAAAAAAAATTATCTAAAATACATTTATGTGACTTAAAAATTATCTATTTTGCATCACAATCAAATAAAGGATAAAACTGACCACTAAAAATGCATTATCACCGGGCCTGTTCTGACTATTTTCAGAATGCTAATTAACCTCGATTTCATATGGTATAAAATTTCTTTTATCTTTTTCGTGAACTTTTTCAACAACAATTTAGTTGAGTCCCATTTGAATTAAAGATATAATTCCAAATTTCCTTTAAAAAAAATCTCAATTTCAGGTCCGTGACCGTAAGCGGGCCCACCGTAAGGGGGAATTCTTAAACAATTTTCTTTACCATGCCTTTTTATGACAATCTTGGCAATAAAGTTGTAAAGGAATCTTTTCTTTTTTTGTTTAAAGCTATTTTATATATTTTTCTACCTGTTACCTTTAACTAACTCGGAATTGGCTATAAACTAATATGGTAAAATGGTCTATTGGCATTTTTAGTACTTGAAATTTAGAGAATGATTTGGATCAATTTGTTTGACCAAGAATAAAAAGACACACATTTTTAACATATTTTATATAATATCAGTTTAAGTTTCCCAGTTTAACTATAGTTAACCTAGGCATGGTTTGTATTAAAACAAAGTTATATATTGACAACGTAATATTATTTTGGTAAATTATTTTTCTGAAACAAAACAGATACTTACAAACTAAGAGAAACGCTCGTGTAATGAAACAGCTGAATGTTTTGATGTATTAGTAATGTTTTTGTTTTTTTTTTGTGTGTATAACTTACTTCTAGAATCTCGTTGTTTTCATCCGCCGGCTTGGCACTAACATGTTGTAAACGCCGGGTGTTTGTTGTAATCGTCGGGTTTGACATCGGGGGTTTCTGTATAATTATTTTTATACAATTTTCATGAATTAATGTGTTATACGTCGTATATAAAAGGTATTGTTATCTTGTTAAGTTAAATCAATTTAGTTCGTTAAAGTTATAAGAAGTTATTATGTTGAAAATTAAATAAATAAAAGTTTAAAGGAGGAAAAATGATTATTTTAATTCCAGCGTAGTAAAGATTGCTACATTGATGGTCCCGCGAACCGGATAGAAAATCGAAAATAAAAAAGTTCTAAAATATGGAATTAAATTAAAAAGTGTAAAAAAATGTCAGAAATTAAATCAGTTATTCAAAATGGCGAACATCACGAAAATTAATGTTTCCGGGAAAAACTTGAAAATCAAATATGTATTTGTGTATTTAGTGAAAAAGATGATGAGTTGATAAGATCTATTCTTGAGGAAGAGTGTACAGTTTGTGAAAAAGAGTTGTAGATTGTAGTAGTTGTTGTTTCTTTCTTTACAAATTGAAGGAGAAATTTGTGGATGCAAAACATAAAAGTGAAAAGGTATGTGCACATCAAATTCTAGTCAAATGAAACAACAGCAGACAATAACTACCATTTTAGGAATCAGGGAGATATAAACAAATGAATTATCCCAACCAACAGAAGCAAATGAAAAGCTTGCAAATATTCACTGCAGTCCTACAATTAACAGATAAAGCACCAAAAAGAAAAGCTAACAAAGGAAGGTGATGGAAAGCATGTTTTTTTAATGTAATGATGATTCAACAAACGTGTAAACGCTTTTAATAATTTGATTTTTACACTAAAAAATATTGGAAAAATACAATATATCTGTATGTCTCTTTTTTAAATGTAAAATTATGTTTTGAAAATATTTGACACATAATTCGCAAATGCATTATCATGGTAGTGATTGTCATATGCACATTAAAGTTAATTGTTTGCCTTTATTACCTTATTTTGTAAAAAAAAATAACTTTTATTTTGTGATTTTGCAGGCTATGCTTGTTGCTAGATGTCATCAACATGCTAGCATAAGGATCATACCTGGTCGATAAAGGACCGATATCCTTTCTACTGTTGGCTGATATCGCACAGCTATTGTTTTGATGTCGGCCCGTCAATGAAAATCATGTTGGTTTGATGTCGGGCCGATGGGATGGGTGCCTCGTTTGTTGACGTCAGTGCAGATGAGGATAAGAATGAAAATGTTTCAGCAGTACGACATGAGGTATCCTGAAGAAGGTGATTACTTTCTAAATCGAGTGATAACATGCGATGAAACGTGGATTCACTTTTTTAACCGGAAAGCGAACATCAGAGTTTTGTCTGGAAGCATAATTTCAAAGTCAACCGGAGAGGTAATGGCAATTATATACTGTGATACATACTGTGTATTGCTAAGCCACTTTGTACCTCCGAAAACTACAATCACTGGAAACTATTATGCAACATTACTTAGAACGGAACTCATGGCGGCAATAAGGAGAAAGCACCCACATCTTCTTAGGTACGGATTAATGTTACATCACGACAACGCGCCAAGCCATTCAAGCCATGTTGACATGGATACACTAGAAAAAATCTACGTCGAACTGTTAACGCACCCACCCTACAGCCCGGACCTAGCAATTTGTGGCTTCTGGCTGTTTCCAACTTAAATAAACAGTCTTCGTTGTACGAAATTTGAGTCAAGAGAGGAACTGAGTTGTGTCGTAGATAGCTGCGGGAGATGTCACGTGACGGGCTACAACACGTGTTCGAGTCATGTGTCTAGAGATGGGACACGTGCCAAACGTGCATGAAACGTTACGTTACGTTGAGAAAGAATAATTATTTAAATCTTGAATTAAATCATTTCCCCGCTATTGAATTAGTTTACGAATTGATTGAAGCACCCTCGTACCGAATACAGATTATTGTGTATTTGTGATGCTCCCACAAGAGCATATGCTACGACAATATATTTGCACCAAAAAAGCAAATTAGAAACAAAAGTTGATTTAGTGCTTGCTAAAAGTAGGCTTGCGCCTTTGAAAGAAATAACTATCCCAAGATTAGAATTAATGGTTTCGTTTAGAGTACGCTGTTTCAAATTTGTGCATAATCAGCTACAGTTAAACATCAAACAAAATACTTAAGGACATATTCTAAGTGTGTTCTTCACTGGATCCAAAGCAAGAAAGAATTACCAGTGTTTGTGAAAAACAGAATTAGTGAGATAAAATCAGACGAAAGTAAATTTAAACATGTGTTAGGCAACCAAACCTCAGCACAAATAGCACCAAGAGGCTGTTCAGTAAAAACAATTAGCGATTGCAAACTGTGGTTGCGTGGTCCATTATGTTAACAAGAGCCAGAAAACATGTGGATAATAATTATCAATGATAGTGATATTTGTGATAACTATGAAAACGACAATGCAGAGAAAGTTATGACTGTTTCTGAAAGGAAAATAATGACTTAAGTGTTCTTTCGTCACCTTTTAAAATTGACATTGCAACGTTTTCTTCACTAACAAAACTGTTTTAGACTGACATCACTAGCTGTTAGATTTATACGAAAACTTCTCAGATTGCCTTACGAAAGTAGAAGCTTAAAATACGTTGAGCTTAAAGATGCAGAAGAAATTTGGTTTAAACATGTTCAAAGTAAACATTTCGCGTGTGAATATGATGCCATTAAAAATGAAAAGAAAAATCAATTTGCAGATTGAGTTAGGTCTCTTTATTGATGAAAAAGGTTTTCAATTTCAACATTTTTAATTCTGCCGTGTTGGGCTTTCTTAAGGGATTGTTATTTTTTATGTGCTTGTGGTGATTTAGTTATTTCTATTCGGCTATTTTCTTGTTGGGTGGTTCCAGTATTCCTCATTTGAATACTATTGAATCACCCTTAGGATATGTGGCCTTTTGTAATTAAATTTTTCTTTTGACGTCTTATAAGTGATATGCAGGCTTCATAACCTCTGATCCCCTTTCAAAATTACATTTCATTCAGTTCCGCCAATTGTTTTCTCGTTTAGGGCAAGCGCATTTTTTTACATGGGGACCATATGCCGCTTTTCATGGCACTTACGTGTCACATTGAAGGTTCCATGATAACCGCCATATGAACACATCTGCAGATGTTTCAAACTTCAAAATTGTACCAGTTCATGTTAAATGTTGAATTCTGCTTAAGCCGGTGCTAGGGGGGCGTAGGCGGTTGTTTGCACTTGACAGTACCGTCCATGAACAGGCTCAGTCAAACCGAGCCTGCAACATTTTCAATTTTGCCGTGTTGGGCTTTCTTTAGGAATTCTTATTTTCTCCATTTTATTGCGATGTAAAGGTAGTTTAGAAAATGCAGATCTAACTGAAAGTGCAAAACATCCGGTTCTTTTACCAAAAAAGACCGTCTGGCCTATGTCGTGATTGACAAAATTCGTAAAGACCAATTACACAGTGGTGTTTCTCAAACATTGGCATATACAAGACAAAGATTTTGGATTCCACATGGTCGAGCAGTGGTAAAGTCAGTGTTACACATGTGTTGAACATGTCGTCGCTTTGATGGTTGCCCATGTAAGACGCCACAAATGCTACCACTACCTACATCGAGAGTCACGGAGTGTAAACCATTTTCACGTGTAGAACTTGATTATTTAGGACCATTTTTTATCAATTCTGGTAAGGGACAATCAAAAGTTTGGATATGTTTGACCAACTGTTTTGTAACACGAGCTATTCATTCCGAAATAGTGATGGATATGCTTACAGAAGAATTTCTACTATGTCTTCGAATATGTATTTCTTCAAGAGGCAACGATTGTTCAAATATTGAGTGACAATGCGTCACAATTTAAAGCTGCATGCTCCGTTATTGAAAAAATCTGGTGCAAAATGCTTCAAAGTGAAGAAGTACAAACATATGTGTTAAACTCGAGTATCAAATGGAATTTTATTACCGAACTTGCTCCATGGATGAGAGGTTTCTATGAATGACTTGTGGGTTTAGTAAAAATGTGTTCCATAAAACATTAGACACCTTCTTACATTAATTCAATTACAAACCTTTGTTCCGTTGTGAACTCCATGAACTCCAAGTTATTTTATTCTATTTAAATTCTAGTACCGGTGTCTGTCGCGTAATAATCACACGGGCGTAATTTTACCACGGTTTACACATGTTTTTTAAAACTTGCCTGTAACTTTATTTACAAACAAAGCGCTGTGAAAATTGGTATAAATCTTCTGCATAGAACAATTATTTCGGTGCATGTATTTGAATATTCTGACAGTATTTATTTTCTCCAGAATATATGCGTGAAACAGAGCTAAATCGCCAAATTTTGCATCTTTCGTAGGGCATTTTGAAAAAAACCTGCAAGGTTCTCAAAGTATTAAATTCATGAAAATAAATGCTTTTAAAACTTGTCAAGGGTGTTAAACTTTGTTTCTTGTCCATTGTTTTATTTCTAAATTGGCTAGAACTAATCTTAAGCTGTAGTTGAAAATGGCCAATTTCTGATAACTAGGTCAAATTACCCGAAAATTTTGCCCGAAAGGGTACTATAAATTTAAAACTTGTCATTCATTACCATACACATTTATTCTTAAGAATAAATGTCTAATAACTTGTCATATATTTTAATATTCACAATTCAATGATTGTTTTTAATCAAACAAACGCCATAAATATAAATTAACACGATTTTAAAGCGGCTTGTATCCTTTCGGCCTTTTTTTTTAAAATGGCGGACAAAAATTCTTTAAAAATGTGATATCTAAATATTTTCTTTTAACTGATTAAGTACCCTTATTGCATCATTATATTGCGATTAACTTTGATATCAAATATATTGCAAAACAGTTCCCCAACTCAACCCAAATCCTTTAGACAAAAATGACGCAATTCAAATTAACAAGGAACTCAACAGCTTTACTGCATTTAATTGCCAATTGAGAGATCAGCATTAACTAGGGTGTCTGATTTGTGCCATTTGTTATTTTGTTTGGTTGTGGTTGTTACAAGTTAGCAAAAACCTTGGAAGAGAGCCAGAATGGAAAAATATATAACAATTTATTTTGTCCACACCCCTTTTTCCCCCTTTTTCAGTTTTTGTGAATATGGGCCCTTCAACCCCCAAACAACACAAAAAATAAAAGATGAAGGGGACACTTTTTTTTCCTTTGGGGTCATAGGGGGGAGAAAAATGTGCAGCCGGGCCCGGGGAACTCAAAAACCCCGGGGGACCCTAAATAGTGAACCCCTTCTAAAACTTTGGACATACCCCCCTTTGCAATTTTTGAAAATTTTTCCTGGGAAATTTCACAAAAGTTACAGAAAAATTTTTAAAATTTTAAATTTTCTGAGCTAATTATTATTCAGTCACAGTGCCCCTTTGGGGCCCGAAAAAGTTCAAAGGGTGAAAAAAAATGTGCACCCCGACGGGAAAATCAAAGCGGGGACCCTCAAAAATACCATCCCGGCTGTTTTTACCAATTTAACTATCGGGCCCGGGGCTTACACATCATCTCCCCAAAATAGTAAACCCCCAATTCCCCCTGCTATATTTAAATTTTTTCCTTGAATTTCACAAAAGGTTCCGGGAAAAATAATTTTGAATTCTCTTTTGGGCAGGGGGGGTCCCCCCTTTTGGGGTCCCCCTTTTTTTAAGTGCCCCAAAATTTGGAGAAAAATCTCGCCTGAATGGAAACCCCCAACCCGGGGACCCAGAATCCTGTAAGGTTAGGGCCCCCTCCTACCGGCCCGCTTAAAAAATCTCTCGTTAAATAAACTTTAACCCCAATACATTCCCCCCCCCTTATTGAAGCTCCCCAAATTTCCAATTCGGTGTTTAAACTCTTTAGAAAATTAAAGTCCGGGGCCCAAATTTTGGTCCAAAATTTTCAACAGGGGGTGAAATATTCCAGCCTCCGGCCCTTAACCAAAACCCTCAAATCTTACTGGGGCCCTTAGGTCAAATATTGGGGTTAAATTTGGCCCCCTTACAAAACCCCCACCTCCCCCCAAAATTGTGAAAGCCCAAGTTCGGGGAAAAAAAAAAAAAGCCCCCCCTTAAAAAAAACCTCCCCTGTTTTTATTTTAGTTAAAAACCCCGATTTACGATTCGGGAAAAATTTTGTTTAATAAAACCCCTAAAAGCAAATTTTCAAGGCCCCGGGTCCCCCTTGGGCCGGCCAAGGTCCAAGGGTTGGGGGAAAAAGGGGTCCTTGCCTGAACCAAACCCTCAAAACCCAGGACCCCCCCGAATACTGTACAGAATCTCTATCCCTGATTTCCCCAACCCTTTCTTAAAAGTGACATCCCCTTTCCCCAAAATAGTGAACAGTTCTAAAACCTTTGCAATAAAAAACTTTTTTGTTGCCCCATATTTAGTGTAAAATTCCTTAAATTTGGCTTTTAAAATCATACTGTAAAACCTGGGGCGTGAACCCATGGTATGACTCTCTTTTTTTTTCCCATTATTTTGTTTTTGTTGCAGTAAAGGGGGCGAAGAAAGTTGAAGTTAAGAAAGCAACAAAACAAAAAAAAATATTGTGCAGCCTGATTGGGACTCAAACCTGCCCCCCTCGAATCCATACCAGGGTTTTTAAACCCGAAGGGAGCTATCCCCTCTTATACATTTTCTCCCCAAAATATTTTTCCTGCAAATTTTAAACCTTTCCTCAAATTTTCCCTTCAGGTTCCCAAAGCAATTTGAATTTAACTCGGGGGCTATATTCATCACAGTTTTTCAAATTTTGTCCCAAATGCCCACGGGGTAGAAGAAGTGCGGGCCCCCCGGGGACTCTTTTATCTGGGCCCCTTTGGAATACCTTTACCCCCAGCCCCTTACTAACTGAGCAAACCCGGGGGGTTACACATTTTTTTTCCCTGAACCGGGGACACAAAAAATTTAAGTAAAAACTTTCATTGAGGACTTCCCCCTTTTTTTGTAAACAAGTTAAAAAACCAAAAAAAAAGGTTTTGGGGAAAAAGGTTTCTTTTATTATGCGTCACCATTTCCCTGAAAAGGGCCAGCCTTTTTCGGGACTTATGAGACACCAAATAAATTTGCGGGCCTACCATTTCCCTTCCCAAAACTCCTCCCCACTTTTGCCAGGCGCAAGGGGGTTTAAAAATTGGAAACCTTTTAAATTTTAATTTGTAACCTAGCAGCTCAAGAAGCGGTTTTTTTAGGAAGGGGCCCCAAGATAAACATTTATACTTCAATTCCCTTTCCTGGGGGGGTGTTTGAACCTTCAACCTCACAAACTAAAAGGCAGACACCTTAACCACTGGGGCAACAAACCCAAAAATACTTACAAAAACTGAAATATGTTTGTTTTTTTTTTTTGGTTTTATGTCACATCGCACAGTATGGGTTATATCGGGCTTTTCCAGTTTTACGGGGTGGGGGGAAGCCTCAGGTGCCTTTCCGTGCTAATTCAGGCACGAACGGGCCCCCTTTGAGTAGAACCCCCGGGACTTTTCCGTAAGCTACCCTGGATAGTTTTCCTCGCATGAAAGAACCCAAAAGCCCCTATGGGGTTTTTCAAACCACAGCGAGCGGGGGAGAGGAAAGGGGATTTGAAGTCAACCCCTTTTAACCACCCCCGGCCCACGGCCCGCCCCCTGAAATTGTTTTTCCCCTTTTGTTGTTTTTTTAAACCAAACCCGGGGCCCTCGGGTTTTGAAAATCTTGCGGGGAAACCCACATCTTTTCGGTAAATAAATTTCCCTTTTTTAATTTCTATAATTCAATAGTTGTTTTCTAATATTCATGAAATATTAGGGGTTTTTTTTCATTTGTCACTCCCCCAAATTTTCATCATACAAGTTAATCAATTTGTATAATTATATACAAAAAAAATTAAAAATTTTTTAATGATTAAAAATTTTAATAATTTAGTCCATTTTTGTTTTAAATATATTTATTTAGGATTATCAAAAGATTTTTAAATTTAAATCCAAACCAAATTTGGGAATTTTTATGTAGTAAAACAGATCTAAAACCATTTAATTAGTTTCCGCTATTTTGAATTTTGCCCCGGTAATACAGAGCAAATGTGAATTAACTCTTTAGCAAATATCATTTCAAGGCAACAAGTTGGGGCCAAAAAAAAAATGAAACCCAAGGTTTAAAAAAAAAACCCCAGCCTTGGTATTTAAAACCTGGGACCCTCAAAGTACCTACCATAATTTGGGACTGACTGAGCTATATGGCCATTTTACACTTTTTTTTCCCCTTTAACAGTGAACATTTTATGAACCAGGGAATAACCCTCCCAATTAAAATACAAATACTATGTTTTTAAAAAACCTTTCAAAAAAAAAGTTTTTTATAAATTTATAAATTTAAATGCAAAATTAACAAAAAGGGAAACTTACCCCATTGGGGGGGTGATCTGTTGTTGATTGTAACTTTCCTTGATCTTGTGACCCAAGGTTTCATGAGATAGCAAAAGTTTCCCACCCTTTCCCCATGAAAAAATTTTGTAAACCCTTTTTAAACAAAGGGGCCCCAAAACTCCCTGGGAAACCAGGGTTGCATCTAAAAACTAGGCAACTGGGGAAAAACTATGTATATCAAAATTCCCCCTTTGATTCATGGCTATATCTCACTCTCACACTTTTAAAAACTAGATCTTGTCTCCTAGAATAATGTTTTTAGTTTCCAAATATTGTGTTTTACTCTATTATCATACACCAAAATATTTTTTCCCAAAAATTTTTGATGTTATGAAAATTTTTTAACTAACAAAAAATCGATTTTTTTTAAAAATCAAATCATTAAAATTAATAATTACACTGGGAAATTTAAAATATCATTTTAAAACAGCTCTTTTCTTTCCATATTTTTTTTGGGTTTGATGGTTTAAATTTTCCAAGTTATGTTAAAATTTTTAAAAAATAAATTTTAAATTAAAGTTACTTTAAACGGGCCCCCCCCCCCCTTTTTTTTTCTGATTTTAAAGGGGCCCTGAAAAAAATTTAAAATTCAGTTTTAAAATTTTTTAATTCCCCTTTTCCCCCCCGGGGGCCATGGCTTTATTTTGGCATTTTAAAAAATTTTATTTTCCCCGGGGAAACCCCCAAAAAAAATTTTTTGTCCCTGGTAAAAATCTTTAAGGTTTTTTGAAACTTTAACTGGTAACCCATGTTTAAATTTTAATAAATATAAAATTTCTAGCTGCCCAACCCAAAAAGAGAAAACCAAGTTTTATAAAGTTTTTTTAAAAACCCGTTAAAAATAAAAATTTCTATTCTATTCATTTATTCCTTTGGGCCTCCATCTATTTGATGAAAATTCCCTTAAACCCGGGTAAAATTTTTATCTTATTTTATTTTAATTTATAAATTTAAAAGATTATATTTGTTTTTTTAAAAAATACATAATGGGGCTAAAATACACAGGATTGAACCAAAAAAAATTATTTTTAAAAATGAAATTAAAATTTCCCCTTAAAAAAAGGAAAAACCCAAAACCCAAAAGAAACTGCCATTTAAAATTTTGCCGTTTGAGGGATTCCCGGTTTAAAGGACATTATTCCCTTTCCCTGTGATAATTTTTGGGGCAAAAAAGTTGATTTTATAGTTATAAGAAATTTACTCTGTTATTTAAGAAAAAATTGTGCAAAAATGTCAATAGGTAGAGTGTCACAGTATATTAAAACTGTTTTAAAAAATTTAAAGGGGAAAAAGAAACTGTTTAAAATTAAAAGGGAAAACCCCCAATCCAGAGGGAGGCTGTTTGTGGTATTCCCAAGTCCTACAGGTTTTGAGCTCCCCAGGTTCCCTTTTTCTCCCTTTACCTTTTTAAATCCCAAAATTAAAATTCTGGGAAAAAAAAAGGTATCCCCTTTTTGGGGGGCAATTTTCCCCAACAAAAAACCATAAAAATTGCCCCCCGCTCGTTTGATTGAGGGCTGTTACCTGGGGATAAAAAAAGTGCCAAAATCTATGGTGTCAATTCATTTGTCACTTCCCAAAGTTTTCCTGGGGAAAAAAAAAATTTCCTGGGGTTTTGTCCCCAAAGAAAAAAAGTGAAAAAATGTTAAAGGGGGGTGGTTTTAAAACCCCCAAAAATATGGGGGAAAAACCAAATCTTTGGGTTTTTGGGGGAGTGGCCCCAGGTAGTACTGTTTCTGAGGGTTTTCTGGATTGAGTTTTTAGTCAGGCGGGATTTTTTTCTAACCTATTGTGATATTAATTTAAATTTTACCTGATTTAAAATTTAAAGATTTTTTTTAAAGTCCCCCAATTAAATTTAAAGTTAAATTTTTTTTCCCCATTTAACAAATTTTGAAATTTAAACATTTACAAACTGTAACCCCCCAACCCCTTTAATTTCCTTTTTGAAAGGGGGGAGAAAACCCTTATTAACTTTTCACCAGTGGTTTTTAAACTGCCGGTCCCCCCTTTTACTCCACCCGGCCCGGGGCAACCGCAATAATTTTTTTGGATATACCGGGAAACCCCCCTTTAGGGGGAAATTATTGGGCGGTCCCTTAACCCCACCGGGAGGAAATAGGGTAATTTAAACTCCCAAGGGGGGAGAGCCCCGGCGATCCCCAGAACCCCTGAAAAACCCTGGTGGATTTTTATCCCGCGAAAATTATTAAAACCAAATTTATACATTAAATTTTTTTTCCCCCGCCCTTTTTTAAAGAAAAAAAAGGGGGGTTTTAAATAAAAGGCTTTCCCTCCGTCTGGTCCGTCCGGGCTGTCACATTTTTTATGTCCGGTCCATAACCTTTTTTCATTTTTTAAATTTAAAACTGAAATAACTTTTCCCCAAATGTTTTATATAAAACCCATTTATATGTCCCTGCGCCCAAAACCCAGAAAAACCCGCTCCCCCCCCGGTTTTTTCCTCCCTTCCTTCATTCCAAAAGGTTTAACCCCTTTGTTATTTGGGGAATTTTTCCCAAAAAGGGCCAAACCCCCCAAAACCTTCAAGGCCCAAAATGACACCGGGGTTGAGGGTTTATTTAAGTTTAACCCCTAGTCCGGGTTCCAGGGTATATTTCGTTTTTTCCCAACGGTCCCCCTAAACCCCTTTTCCAAAATCAAAGAAAGGGAAATTTTAAAAAAACTTTGGCCAAAAAATGTTTGTTATAAAAAGACGTGGTTTAGGCACAAAAAACCAGACTCCTACATCCGGGGCGCACTTGCTCTTCAAGGGCAACATTGTCTTTTTTGAGGGAATGTTGGCCCGGGCTATAACTTTTTTTATTTTTGGGGGGGGATTTTGTAAAAACTTCCCATAATTGTTCACAATTTAAAGAGACAAAATTTTTCATGCCAAACAATTGGCCCTATCTTCAAGGTCCCCAAATCAACTTGGAGGTCAAAAGAAAAACATAGTTTTGTTAAATAGTTATTTTGTGTCCGGTTTCCCTAAATTTTTTATTTTATCAAAAAGGATTTTTAAAATTTTTTGGCACAAAATAGTCACATTTAAAAAGGGCGATGTTTTCATTTCGCAAAAAACCTGCATCCCTACCCCCAAGGCAAAAATCACATTTTTGAGGGCAAAAGTTAACATAGTCTGTTTTAAAGGAGATATTGGTCCGATCTAGAATTCTTTTATAGTTCAAGGGGTTTTGAGTAACTTGGCACCAAATAGTCATGCATAAAAACAAGTGTCCCCACCTTTCCCAAGGGGCAAATCACATGAAGAGGTCAAAAAATTTTCATAAATCTGTTTTAGGGTATATTTTTGTCCAGTCCATAAAATTTTTCATAGATAAAGGGGGTTTTAAAAATACTTTCCCCCAATAATAACCCCTTTAAAAAGACGATATGTCAGGCCCAAAAAAATGGATCCCCCTTTCCTTTCCCAAAGGGCACACCCTTTGGGGGTCAAAAATTAACGGTTTTTTTTGGGTTTGAGGGTAAAATTTTGTGTCCCCTCTATAACTTTTTCATAGTTTTAAGGGATTTTGAAAATATTTGGTTTCAAAATGGTTAAAAATAAGATATTCTGGCCCCCAACAAAATGCACCCCTTACCCCCAAGGTCAAGGGCACACTTAGAGGTCAAAGCTTAAAAATTCATTTTATTTTTTTTTAATAAATTTTTTTGTTCATTTGCGATCTAGGGATTTTATTTATTTAAATTTTTTTCTGAAATCCTAAGATTCCCCTTTCCTCCCAAACTTTTTAAACAGCCCCAATTTTTGCTTCCCTATACAAATTCCCCCCGGCGGGGGGGGGTTGGTACTTTGGTTACAAAAATTTTTTATTTAATAAAATAATTTTATTGTTTCCCGAAACCCGTAATTTTTTTGATGAAATTTTTTGAAAAATCTTTGCAAGAATGGATGCCGTTTAAAGTCCCAAGGGAAATGGGATACCTCAGTCTTGCAGTTTCTTTGATTTAGACTGTAAATTTTTGATCACTTTATCAAACGCACCCAAATTAAATATCTTTTAACGGGCTGGTTCTTTTTTTTTTATAAAATATATACAGAAAAAAAAAAAACACAAAATATATGGTATTCATATGAAAATACGACTCATTTTGATAATTTTCCCGTTTAAAAATTTAGCTTTTTCAATACATTCCCCGGGGTTTGGCGGGAAAACTTCAAAAAGTTGTTTTTGTGTTTTTTGTTTCATTTTAATTTTAAATTTTTATTTCCTAGCGATTTTAAAAGAATTTTACCCTCCTGGGATCAACACTATTAGCATATAACCCCAAACCCCGGGTATTTACATTTATAATTTCAAACTAGGGAAAAAAAATTTTTTTATTATTATTTTTTTCGACATTTAACAAGTATAATTTATGTAAGAAAAAAAAAAATTAAATAAATATCTTTTTTTTTTCCAAATTCCCTGCAATTACTTTTTTCGATGCTCCTTGTGTTGGAAAAAACATTATTGTAAAAAAAAAGGATTATTTGAAAAATTCTTTTAGTAAAAATTTATTAATTCAAAGTATGTTTGGCTAAATTAAACCATCCTGCGTTTAGGCTTATCAATGCTACGGTTTACTGGAGGGGTTTTATACTTTTTTTTTCAGGATAAAGTTTTTTTAACTCAAACTTTTATAAGTTTCAAAAACCTAAAGTTAAACAATTAAAACAAAATTTGATTTTGGGAAAAAAATTATTATTTTTAACATAATTTAAAAATTTTTTGATTAAAATTTAAAAAATAATTTTCTTAAACCTTTGAGTTGTTTTCGGTGCGAATTTTATCTTTAGTTTAATCATTTTTATGTTTATACATGTATATAAAATTAAGATAAAATTTTTCATATGTATTTAAAACGAAAAAGAAAGGGTTGGGGCCCCAATTTTAAAAATTTAGCGGTCGGCCCCCCCCGGCGATATAATCGAAACGTGCCTATTCTAATTTCTAATCAAATTATACTTCGGAATATAAATGTCTATTGATTGCAATTTTTTGATAACATTATTTAAAGTAATAACTTTTGGGCAAGCTTCGATTTGTTAAGTTTAAATTTTTTTCTAATAAAGAAAAAAGAAAACATAATGATTGTCATTTTAAACCCCGGGAAAATAAAAAACACACTAGCATTGTCAAAATTTTTAAATTTAAATTTTGAACATAAGTGAAAAACATAAATATAAACATTTTTAAAAATAGACTAAAACTTTAAAAAAAAAAATTTTCAGAAAAAAATTATAATGATTATAAAAAGGTTTTCATAAAATTTTTTTAAAAAGTGCAATACTGCTTTTTAAAAAACTCCCGTGTGTTTTGAAATTAAATTAAATTCCCAACAAAATTTTCATTAGTCGGAATTTATTTTTTAAAATGAATGGTGTATGGTTTAATATTTGGGTAAATCTAAACCGTACGTGTATTTTAACGGCCTATCCTAGCCGTGTGATTATTCGCCGCCCCGGGATAAAACAACGCGTGGTAAAATTAAAATTTTGCGTAAAATAACTGGTGGAAATTTTCTATAATAAAAATAAATAACTAATTTTATTTGGAAAAATAGCTGAGCATACATATAGCAATATACTTTAAATTACATTAAAAAGGGGAAAAACGTGTTACAAACTTGTACAAATTTAAAATTTACAAAGAATGGTCAAAAAAAATTAATACTGAACGAATAGAAAATAAATTTTTTAAAATGAAATTTTTTTGATTAGCAGTATGATTTAAACCCAAAAATTAGACCCCCCTATTCCGAAGAATAGTTTTGTATGGTAGGCCCCAATTTTTCCCTTATATGAATTTTTGTTGTCAGCGTAAATTTTAAGTATGTTGTCATTTTTTTAAAAAGTAAAAAATTTTCTTCGGATTTATAATCTTTAACCAAATATTTAAAAGTTAATTTTTTTTTAAATTTCTTTGGGATGTCGGCCCCCAAGTTTCCCGTTAGCCCCTCTAAATTTGTTGATTCCTAACATTAAGTATTTTTCGTGAAAATTTAAAATAACTAATTCAATATCCTTTGCTTCGTCATACCCAAATTTTTTCCCCCCAAAATTAAGAATAAATTAAAGACTGTCAAAAAGCTTGCATTTATCCGATTTTAATTTAATGATTTAATACAAAAATAAATTAGGGAGAGGTGGGAAATGTTGCGCAAGAGTTTTTTGGTGCGTTTCCCAATGCCCGTTTTAAAATAGAGCCCTTCCTAAATTTTAAATTGTGTTAAAATTTTAATATTTCGTTATTTAGTCTGAATCGTTAGAAGAATGTTTTCCTTGTTAAAAAATCATTATTTTTGTCTTTTTTGTTTTAATTTTTTCATCCCCCCAATTGAAACAAAAAGTTTAAATTTTGAGCATTGATGTAAGGGCCCGGTGTGTGCGAAAAAAATATGGTCGTCTGAAAAAAAATAACAAAATTTTTTATCTCTAGATGGAAAAAACCCCTTAATAATTTTTTTTATATTTTTAACTAAATCTTTACAAAATGAAAAAAAGTAAGCTAGAGCTGGGATTTTTTTTTGCCCCTATGTTAAAATCGAAAAAGTTGGATACAGATTTTTTGTTTTTAATTCCCCCGCTTTCACAGAATTTTAATCTTTGAATGCCCTTAAAAAATTAGACTAACTTTTTTGGGAAAAATTTTTTGAATATTCGATTTTCTAGTTATCAAAACTTTTTAAAAATCGAAAATGCTATAGAGTTTTTCCCCTGAGAGAGTGTTTTAGCAATAACAGAATTCAAAAGAAATATACATCGGCTGTTAGATTTATTTTTTTAAACCCGTATTGATTATAAATAATTTTTTTTGGTGTTTTTTTGGACCTTCGGTTAAAGATTTAGAAAAACTTGTGGTAGATTTTTAGAAAATTTATCAATGAAATACCCCTGAAATTTTTTGCATCCCCCCTTATTTCGTTTTAAAAGTTTGGGATATTATGCCTTCCCCCCAGAATTGATATTCCCCAGACATATATTTTATTAAAAAGTAAATAAGTGTTGTTGAATTTCATAAATAAAATTTATAATTTCTCCCACAAGAAAATTATTCCGCTATTTTTATTATTTTTTTGGAAAAAAAACAGCTTTTTGATTTTTGATTTCAATTTCTTTAAGGTCCGTTATATGTTTAGTTTATATCTGCAAGATGGCTTTTTTGTTTCGTCTGTTAAATTTTTAAAAATGATCATAAAGTCTTATGTTTAAAGAATCTGCTTCTGACTTTTCTTTGGTATTTTTTTTTAACTTTGCCCCAAAACTTTTTTTTGATATTTCCTAGTTTTTTAAGTTGTCTTATGTTTAAATTGTATTTTCGTTTATTTATCTTCTTTTAATTTTTTATAATTTGCCTTTCAAAAAAAAAATTTCCTTTTTAAAATTTTTCTTTGATCTATTTTTACAAAAATTTTTTTCTTTCTCTTTAAATTTTTGTCTAGCGTTATAGCTCTTGATTAAACCAGGGTGTTTTAAATTTTTTTTTCAAAATTATTGTGTTTACGCTTAACGCTGAAGACATTAGATGCACATTCGTGTAAAAATTTTAGTAAACTTATCTGCAAAAATATTCATTTTTGTTGCTACAAATCTGTTTTTATTTCATCATTTTAAAATGTTCCTTTTGATCGAAAAAGGGGTTTAAAAATGATCCCCTTTTATTTTCATCCATTTAATAATGGTACAATTGTTCAGTTTGATAAAGTTTTCATTTACTTTTTTTACAAAGGGAAAATTTAAAATTAATCCCTTATGATGGAAAAATTTGTTGGGTGGGGATGAAAAGTCGGAAATGCAATTCAAAACATTCATTGTATAAGTAGATAATCTACAAACTTTATCCCTTAATTGAAAAAAATGTACTTTCCCCCAAAATTTGGGGTCCCTATGGAGCCCCCCCATTTATATATACGATGTTTTTTGACAAAATTTTTAAACGTCTACCCCAAATTCAATTAATTTTTTTTTACATACACGGGAGGATTTAACTTACATGATAGTCATTTTCTTGATCAAAAGTTGTTATCGATGATAATATTTCTGTTTTTTGAGGTTTACTATTTAAACCGAATAAAAATTTTTCCTAAAGTTTATACTTTTTAGACAGATTCAATTTCATAAAAAGGAAAATTTCTGTGTTTTACCCGGGGAAATATTTGTGTTAAATTTAAATACAGCAAAAATAAAAGTCTTATTAAAAAGAATAATGTTTATCTACTTTACCCCTACTATTCATTTTGAATAGTTTAAAAATTTTTAAAATGTTTATCTAAAAAGTTTTTTAATATATTTTACCCGCTATAAGACCTTTTGTTTTATTTAATGATTTATTTCCCAAAAAAAATGAAAATTTTTTTTTTCCATTAATACCAAATTTAAAAGGTTTTGTCTGATTCCATTTTTCTTTTGGGTAAAAATATTATATCATAGTCACTTAATAATTTCTTAAAAACTGGTCCCAATTTTTCGCCTAATCCGTGTATATTCCACGATAACAGTTTTATATCATTCTCATGACCCACTGTTTCTTCTATGTGGCTAAAGTTTGTACTTTTCCGTTGATGAATCTCTGGAAAGTTTGTTGTTTAATAAAAGTTTATTTTCCAATTATTTTCGTTGCTGACCCTTCTTTCTTTTGTCGGCCCCGGGTTTTCCTGAGAAATTTCCTTGCGTTCTATACATTGGGGGGATTGTACACCCTTTCCTTGTTTCAGTTCTTTAATTTTTTTTATTGTCTCTCATACGATTTTTTTCTGACCTTCTCTCTATTTGTAGTATGAAATTTTACACAATCGTGGGGTTTTTGGCAGCATCCCCCCCTAGCCCATGTGCTCTGTCAAAATTTTATGTCATCTGTATTGACTCAAAAATGTTTATATTCCTTTACTTTCTTTTTAAATAATATTTCCCTTTTTTTCCGTTTTTTTTGGTTTTGGGGGGTTTCCTGGCCCCCCTAGAATCCCGATTCTCAAAAGCATTGACCTGGATTGAGTTAAAACATCTTTTCTTGTAGGCATTTTTCGTAATGGCAGTTTTTTGCAGTATTTTCCACTGTCTTAACAAAGCATAAGTTTTTCAATTTTTATGTTTTGCTTTTTACGTCAGATCGATTTTCTTCGAGATCTTTGTTTAAAAAAAAGAGTCCGTTTTCCATACTTTCTACCTTGTCCCCTAAATCTGCATTTCACACTACACAAGATTATTATAATTATAAAAAGGGGCATCATAATGTGTGGGGTGATGGGGAAACCAATATCATATTGCCATTCAATGTGGTCAGTACCCCGTACTATCGTCATTTTAAAAATATTTTTTATGTAAATTAAAAAAAACTTAAAAAAAAAAAACATGATTATTCATTACGATTGGCTCTTGTTTTTCATAAAAAGAAAACCTTAAAATGCCCTTTTTTTGAAAAAAATTATATTGTGGAAAACCTTTGGAAATAGTGTATTACCCGATGACTGATTTAAAAGGAAAAGGAAAGGAAAGGATTTTATGTCTGTCTTAATAAATATTATCATTTAAAAAGAGGTACCCCTGACAGTTTTTTGTTGACAATAAACCCTATAATTGAAAATTCGTGTTTTAAGACACTTTTTTTACTTGAGAAATAAGTTATGGGCGCCCCCCATTTTGGGGTTCTGTCATTCTCGCGAGAAGACGGACCGAGAATGTGACGTGTTAACCCAC